>NC_061098.1:27716406-27731406 GCF_015104395.2 Macrobrachium nipponense | reverse complement strand
CTCACAATGAAATAATATATTTATCCAAAAACAGCATTCTATTATAATGAGAAGATTAAATAGAGCAGTGTTCTCGTTCTCCAAGCAGTGATGTTTATCTACAAACACAAAATGTAATTAAAAATAATTAAAAGCAACAACTCCGTAATGGCCATCTGGGAAATGAGTTAAACAACGATTTGGCTCTTTTTTTTTTTTGTCAGAGGGGAATTTACTTTACTTTTTTTTACCGCTCTAGATAATATTTTTTTTTTTTGCAATCTCCACTCAGTTACCGCTCAATACCGTCACTCTCTGTAATAAAAGCATAAGTATCAAAGAGCGGTTAGTTCCCGTTTCTTGATGAAGGGAAACAATGAATATGAGACGGACTGTATGATTGGCAGATTGTGTGGGTTTCTATTGGCTCAAGAAACTCTCTCTCTCTCTCTCTTCTCTCTCTCTCTCTCTCTCTCTCTCTCTCTCTCTGAATTACGAAAGCTTCTGGTTGTAATGGTGTTTTGAAACTTGAAAGAAGAGAGATAAATAAATAAGTGATTATATAAGAGAATAAATAAATAAGTTCATTAGATAATAAACTACTATATTCCTTTACGTTCAGTCATACCAAGTTGGCAATAACAGCTATTTTCTTTTTTTATTAGAGGAATTAGATGCTTTTTAACAAAGAAATGTCCAAGCTGGCAATAACAGCAACTTTTTTTTTATTAATGGGATTAGAAGGTTTTAAATTAATAGAAATAAGTGTCCAGGGTAGCGATAACAGCTATTTTTTATTAAAAGAATTAGAAGCTTTTAAACTAAAATAAAGCGCTCAAGCTAGTAATAACAGCTATTTTTTCATTAAACGAATTAATTCCTTAAAACGAAAGAACTTCTGACTGTAAATTTCCTTCTTCTCTCTTTTCCCGCAAGTGGGTAGTGCCGTCAGTGCACCTCACGTAGCACACTGTGGGCATTACTTAAAGTTCGTTACAGCTTTCCTCAGGGGCCCAGCTGCTACCTCTTTCGTTCCTTTTACTGTTCCTCCAGTCGTATTCGCCTCCTGCCATCTGATATTCCACTTTCTCCTAATAATTGTTTCCTATTGCAATTGCAAGGTTGTCCTCCTGTTACACCTTTAAGTCCTTACAGTCAATTTTCAACGCTGAATGACCTCATATGTGCCAGCGCTTGGCCTTTGTCCTAAATTCTGTATTCCTTCCGTCTTGCCTCTCTCTTCTTCTCGTAAACACTGTAGCTCCTTTAGCGCTGTGATAGTCGCCAACAAGGTTAAATACCTCGATAATTGCTGTGATAGTCACTGACAATGTTAAATACTTCGATAATTGCTCTATTTGCAAGATTAAACACCTTATAATAGCTGTGATATTTGCAAGGTTAAATACCTGATAACTGCTGTGATTGTCGCTGACAAGGTTGAATACCTCGATAATGGCGCTAGAAGGGTGCAAAATCCACACTTTTTCTGCAATTTTCTTTTTCTCGCCACCCCTTCCATCTATCTATCCTATTTGATCGGTTAGCGTCCCTTCTCTCTCTCCCCCTCTTTCAGTTGCTGTAATTTCACATTCTCTTTTATTTTCCATTGCCTTGTGAGTTTTAACGGCTGTTTTTCATGGTCTATTTTTTTTCTGTTGATGATATTTTGTTTTTTCTTTTTTTTAAGTTTTTTTTTTTTTTTTTTTTTTTTTTTTTTTTTTTTTTTTTTTTTTTTAAGGAGGGGACCCTGTGTCCTTAACCAGTCATGCTGAAGTTAATTGTTGTTTTGGCTGAAGTTTATGAATTTTCTTATCAGAATCCCATTGGCGAACTTCGCCGAAGTTCATAGTTTTTGTTAATATCCAAGCTATGCAAGATTTCTATAACCACTTGTCTGTGCTAGAGTATATTGATAAGATTGCTTGCACGCATTTCGTGTAAGCTGGAGGTCGGACCGTGCCTTGCTTTTATAACAATTCCTCCCTTCTGTTTTCGTTCGCTTTCACAGTTTTCCGGACGTTTCATCCCTTCTTGCCATCGTATTAATGCGTTCTATCCCTCTGTTGATACAACGATTCCTCACTAGTTTAAAAAAAAATTCATGATAGTAAGATTTCGATGTTTTTAATTCCCTTTAGACTTTTTGGGAGATGTTACTATTTTTTTATTATTTTTCTTTTTCGAACTGCAACATTTCTTCGTATCTACTCTTTTGTATCTTTTTTGGTAGAGGTAAACATCCAGAGAAAAAGGATTATCCTCTGTCACGTCGCGAAATGATTTTTACCCAGCATCTGAAGAAATCTGCAATAATAACCTAAATGCTTCTGAAAGTCAATTCATGAGCAGACCTCTGACCTCTTACTATAGGCTTTCGCTCCAGAATTTTGAAGTCTCTCTTTTGAAATGAATTTCAAAAGTGGGGTGGGCTGAATCTTAAAAAAAAAAAAAAAAAATAAATAAAAGCTGAGAAAAACGAAAGAGCAAATATGCCCGACTTTGTGAGCGCGAATCAGTTTTTGTTGTCTCTGGTATTTTCTGCCCCGAATGTCATCAGAGAACCAATAAACCCTCCCCAGTTCCAGTGGGTACGTAGAGGGAAAGGAATAAAATAAACACCCTTTGTTGGAACTGTTCTTAACAGATAAAAATTGTCCTTGGAGCGAATATGAAGTGGTTGTGTTTATATATACATATATATATATATATAAGTCATATCACATTTCCGTGATTCATATACATATATCGAGCTACAATGTCCTTTAATATCTAATTCGCTCTACCTCGGAATTAATATATATTCATATATGCTTAACCGAAGGGGAATTTTTTCTCGATAATAGATTTGCCTGGACCAGGGCGCGAACCTATGGATCCTTTCAAACCCAGGAACGTCAGTGAAGCTTTTCCTACTACACCGAGGTAGAGCGAATTAGATATTAAAGGACATTGTAGCTCGATATATATATATTATATATATATATATATATATATATATATATATATATATATATATATACATATATAATATACATCTAATAAAAGGAGCCCATAAAAACACCCAAAATGTAGAGAGAAAGTACTATATTTCAGAGCTGCTGTCTCTCTCTTCAGGATATGAATGAGAAAAGTTTACAGAAAAGGTGGTATTTATACCAAGAGATTCGTCCACAAGTAAGCCAATTTAGGTCACCCCCGCTGATAATCTTCCTTTAATCTTCTTAAGCGTTGGTTGAATGAACACTGCGTCGACGATGTCCGATGTCCAATTCCCTTTTGAGATGTTCATTACCTGCTTACTTTTATTAAGGCCGATTCCATCATTTGACTCTTGTACCGGCAGTTGCTGCTATAAAATTACACGTGACATATTCCAGTTTATTCTATGGTTATGTTCATTTATATGGTTGAAAATAGCGCCGAGTTCTGTTGTCCATATCTAACTGACCCGTTTGTGTTGTATTAATCTCTGGGGAAGTGATTTACCTGTAAATCCGATGTAAGATTGGTCACAGTCCTGGCATGGGATCTCATATACCCCAGAGGTCTTTGGGCGATGTCTTTTGTTTGGACGTTAATCAGGGATTTGGCTAAGGTATTTGGGTAGGTAAAGCAAAAGGGTGGATTTCCCAAGGGTGTGAGTTACTCTCTTAATCGTCTCCAGGTGGGAATTTTTATTTTATTGTTGGGAGTGTCTCTGGCGGTCTTGTCTTTAGGTGGTCGGTAGAAAATTACGTTTGCTTTTGAATTGCTTTCTCAATTATATGGTCAGGATACTTTAAAGATGAAAGTTGCTTGCGAAATTAGTTCAAATTCTTTTTCCAGGAAATCTGGGGAACAAATTCGTAAGGCTCTTAAGAATAGGTTGCTAGCTAGACCTATCTTGATAGTATTGTCATGATAGCTAAAGTAGTGAATATATGAAAGTGAGAACGTTGGTTTTCTGTATATGGTAAATTTGTATTCTGTCGTGTCTCTGATTATTAAAACATCAAGAAAAGGAATTTGTTGTCTGTTTCCCATTCAACTTTAAATTTGATGCTGGGCACTAATGCGTTTAATTTTGAGAGGAATTCATTAAAATTACCCCACTTATTATCCCAAAAATGTTAGTATGTCATCCACGTATCTCATCCACAGCATGTTTTTGGGTTTTATTGCATTTATTACTGTAGTTTCAAAGTATTCCATGTACAGATTGGCTAAAATAGGACTTAAAGGACTACCCATACTACACCCGAATTTTTGCTTGTAGAATGATTCCCCGAATGAAATACGTTATTAGATGCACATAATTCAACTAACTTTATTATTTTGTCAAGTGCCAAAGGGAAATGATCTGAATAGGGGGATAATTTTTCCCTTAAAAACTGAAGAACGTCCTGTACTGGTACTTTTGTGAATAGGGAGTCTACGTCAAGGCTTAAAAGTTTTATGTTGTGAAGTGGTATATGTGCTTCTCTGAATTTGTGACAAAAGTCTTCCGAATGTTTGATGTGACTGGGAGAAAAAGTGCCTAAAAAAGGAGAAAGGAGGCCAGCTAACCATTTAGAAATTTTGTAATTGAAAGCTCCGGCGCATGAAACGATGGGTCTGAATGGAAGATTGTCTTTGTGAGTTTTGGAAGACCATAAAAGTAGGGTAATTAGGATTAATTACTTTAAATTTCTCTAATAGTTCCAATACTCTTTTTGTCTTGGCCAATTAATCTTACTTTCCGAAAAAATTCTGTGGGAACGTTCTGGAGGGGATTTTTCGTCAGTTTTTCGTAAGTATTTGTGTCGCTAAGGAGCTGGTTGATTTTGTCGAGGTAGAAGTCTTTGTCCATTATTACAATTTTGCCGTCTTTGTCGGATCTACTTATTATAACATCTAACTTTTTTAGCGAGTGGATGGCTATCATGAATCTGCGGGGAACAGGATATTTCTTATGAAGGTCAGTTAAAGCATTTAGTAACACTCCTTTTAAACATATCTCTTCACGGCTGTAGTTTTTGTCAGATATGAATTTATCAAAAGCCACTATGAAGTCTAGGTTGTTTTTGCGGTCTGGCATAAGGGCAAAGGATAAGCAAATAAATTTAAAACTAAATGTTGATTTACAGTAAGGGGGGTGTTGGATAAGTTTAAACAAAACTTTGTCTTGTTGTTCAAGATTATTCCATGCGCTATTATCTATTAGGTTATTTAACTTGCGTAAAAGTCTGTTGGAATGAGTCACGCTATTATAGGCAGCAATGTCGGAACAGAATGAAATCAGATACCTGTATACGTGGTCCGTAGTGAGGAGGCGAAGATATATGGAACTCAATCTAATCTTCCCAATTCCTGGGATGCAGCCCAACCTAACTTAGGATGCTGCATCCAGGCTCCATTTAAATCATTGCAAAGTGGGATGGCAGGCAAAGCACTTAAGGGGCCAATAATATGCTTTGTTCATTTCCAGCCCAATGGAAATGAAGGACGACCAATCCTTCTTCTTTTATGTGTCTTCTGTTAGTCCTATGTATTGTCTTGGATCTCTAAGGTTCAAAAAGGAGATTTTTTGTTTTTTCCTTAGTATTTCCCAAAGAAAACGTAGGAATAACACAAAATGGTACCTCATTATTCTGTGGACTTTTACTCTGGTCCTGCTCATTGTAAAATTGGTGAAAATTTATTTTTCAATAGTTTCTACGTTATTGTGACAAATTTGCTGTTCATTTCCATACAAAATACTTGTTCACCACTACAAGGTATAATTCTTGCATCTTACAAATATCACAGTAACTATGTATATCTTTGTGATAAGTTTGGTTTAAAAGAAACATGTCTTGGAATTGATTGACAAAATCATTAAGTCTGGTCATAAATTGGGAAATCCTGCACACTTCAGTATACAAGATAGGTTTGGTAGGTCCCCATCTTGGTCCTCCCAAATGGTTAGGTACAGAGATAGGGGGAAACCCATAAAACTAAAGGTTTGCAATAGCAGCTGTGGTCAGCAATGTATGAAACACGAGGTAAATAATCTAAATAGCATATGGTTCATGTGTTTGGTGAAAAATTATCTTTATTATTTATACCCCTACAGGGATACATCTTGACTTAGCCTAACCTACAGTGCGGCTTCTCACTTGTTCAAGTGTTTGACCTTTGGCCTAAACTCTATATTCTATTCCATTCTCATTTGACAGTTAAACCATTCCTTTAGAACTCCATATCCCAATCCATTCTCATCTGACACTTAAACCATTCATTTAAAACTCTATATTCCATTCCATTAACATCTGACACTTACACCATTCATTTAAAACTCTATATTCTATTCCATTCTCATCTGCCACTTAGTGACACTTGAAACATCCATTTAAAACTCTATATTCCATTCGATTCTCATCTGACACTTAAACCATTCATTTAAAACTCTATATTCCATTTCATTCTCATCTGACACTTGAACCATTCATTTAAAACTCTATATTCCATTCCATTCTCATCTGACACTTAAATCATTCATTTAAACATAGCTGAAAAATGGAAAAGTCTAGTAGGGCATCTACTGGAATATAATATTACACTAACTACCATATCCCAACCAAGCAGGACTTAGGGCTCTGGGCCTTCTTGGCTGTGGGGAAGTTTGACTCTCTTCCTTAAATATTCTCACAGCCAAACTTATAGTTGCTGCTTCGGAGTTAGCCTTTTGTAGGTTACTTCCAGCATAGCTGCCAGAACCTTTAGTTCCCCATTCAGGACTGTAAATTTTTATCTGTAGTTTAAAAAAATCAGTTATGACAGAATAATATCTAACTGGCATAGACAAGCTAACAGAATCCTTCCAATCCCGTTCATGCACACACGGCTTTTAATTTGTTACAGCTAAATTTTCTAGATTTTCGTGCATAAAATTATTGAAATACTTATGAAAACTGTTATACAATAATGAATTCAATATGTTAACATAATTTGAAAGTTATTTGAAGGCTGAATTGTTTTAACGTTTGAAAGCTGTTATCCAAATGAATGCAATATTTAAAAATAATTTGAAACCGATTTGCATTCTGCTAATTGTTAATTTTCATTTTATTTTTCAGGGACACCAAATAAAACAGGAGACAAATTATTGCCATCATTTGGAGCTCTCGTGCCACTCGGAAGCAACCAGGTAAGAGGCTTTATTGGCCGTTGGCAGTTACTTATGAAAAGTGGGAATCTAAATGTCTTACGAAGGTACCGTACTTTACGCAGAATCTCAGCCAACCTTTCTTGACAGTTCTGATTGGCGACTTTGTCCAGTTTGTGTTTCCCTTATGTAAAATGTGAAAATTAAAAGCAATAAACCAAGTTAAGCCATTTTGGAATACATAGGGCTTTGGTAATTAATTATACTTTTGGTTTAGCTTTGTAGTTTATGATTCTATAATTGCTTGGTTAGAAATTCCAGTTAGTAACTGTGCCTACTTTCTCGTGATACCAAGGACAAATGCAAGTCCATTATGGCTTAACATAACTTAACATCTTAACGTAGTTTCAACGTCGTTGCCATCCCTAAGTGACTGTTAATGTAGGACGCAGTTGTATGTTACTGTTGAACGGAGTTTGTCTTTCAGTGTAATGCTGACGTTGTAGTAATTGTGGATGAACTCAGGTTGTTAAGTAACTGCAGACCCTACCCAGGCACTGGTGAATATTTCAAAATGCTAGACTGCATACTTCGATCGCAGATAGTTCAACATTCTTCTTTATGAAGCTGTTGGTATTTCGTTCATTCGTTGTTTATCGGCCTCATTTCACGTGAGTTCCTTTTGAAGCTACCCATCGTACTGGCTTTCTCTTGAGGGAAGTCCTGATATGGATATAATCATATAAATAAATGTATGTTGTTCTGTACGCCATGTTTTTTTTTTTAAATAATTATTAACGTCTTGTGTTACTTATATCATGTTAAAGTCGCAAAATAGTCTGTTACTTTATTAGTGCTACTTTACCGAGATATTTTGAGATGTTCATCGAGATCATTTGAGAAACTTACCTAGATAATTTGAGAAAGTTACTGAGGATATTTAACAAATTTACCGAGATAATTTCGGAAGCTTACCGAGAAAATTTAAGAAGTTTACCTAGTTAATTTGAGAAACTTACCGAGATAATTTGAGAAAGTTACTGAGATAATTTAAGAAATGTACCGAAAATGAGAAATTTAGCGAGATAATTTAAGAAATGTACAGAGATCATTTTACAAATGTCCCGAGATAATCTGAGAAATTCACCGAGATAATTTGAAAAAATTTCTCAGAGATAATTTGATTAAATTCACGGAGATAATTTGAGGAAAAAAATTCACCGAGATAATTTGAAATTTGATTAAATTAACTGAAACAATTCAAGACTAAAATAATTTAATTAAATTTACCGAGACAATCCGAGAAATTGACCGTCTCTTGTTTAGGTTTTGTGGTTCACATCCGGGATTCTGGTACTAAATCCGTGTCCTACCGGAGTTCCCAGGTAGAACGACTTATATAATAACTTTTGTGTTGTCGCTAGTGGTATTCCACTCCCGGGTCGGTGATGAGATATGGCTTACAAAACCGAAGGTTTATAGATATGACAGAGGTAAGCTTAGGGAATGGCGAAGAGAGGAGCAGAAAGTAAACATTTGTTTACCCGTCTCTGTTGTAAGTGTATTTGACTGTTAAAAAAAATTATAAAATTCGTAACCTAACCTAACCTGGATAAACTTGTAAAGTTAACTATTAGAGTAATGAATTTCTGTTCGCTCATAATGGTGTAATGTTGTTGTGGTTGTTGTTGTTGTTGTTGTTCTTGGTGGGGGGGGGGGATAGGAAAGGTCTGTGGAAGAGCCTACAACTGTCTGAAAAAGGTATTTCGCGTTGAGTTAAAGACAGGAATTTCATAATAGGATATTTTCGATTTATCTATTAGAATGACAATGTAAAAAATAAACAATGTGCTTGTTAAACAGTACAGCACTTCGTTAATGTATTTCCATGTGCATTAGTGGAGTGGTATATATATTATAATCTATATAAGAGTTGAGAATAAGAGGGTTTAGCAGAAAAGGTGCTTTCGACAGTATGGTACTTCAAGAATGCGCATCCAGGCAACCGACCCTTTAGCTTACGGATAACTGTGGTTAATCAATTAGGACATATTAGTGAACCTGTTTAACTTATGAGCGCCTATTATTTGTATGAATGCACGTAACAACTAGAGCCCATGACTGATATAGTCTCACAAATGGCGTTGCGAGGATGCCAGCTTTGTCATAGTTACTCCACCAGGGTCGCTCTAAAAGAAAAATAATGGGCTCACCTCTCGCAGTCCCAAAGTTATTGCCATTTTCCCGAGATGGCTGCCGTCTTTCTTAGAATGTACAGTGCAGAGTATTTTACATAAAACACTGAGTAAAATTGTCTTTCTGGTGCCTTTACAAGTTGCGTCATGTTGGCACCGAACACTTAAATAAACGAACCTCGCCAACGTATAGAGGTTTTATATATAACTTTTGAATTTTGTGATAATAATTTTAACTCGTTTATAAGGTTGGCAGTTTTTAGTACGTTAGTTGGAAATTATGTTTTCACCTCTGTTTTGAACGTGGTCGAGCCTTTACAGGTTAGCATGAACGAACAATTCACTTCATTTAACGTGTGAACCATCAGTAACCATTATGAGATTCTCTCTCTCTCTCTCTCTCTCTCTCTCTCTCTCTCTCTCTCTCTCTACAAAGAGGAGGGGAGAAAGTAAGTGTAAAAGTTCCCTGTCAGTGGAACGCTGTTTAGTCTTTCCTCATCAACCCTTCCTTTGAAAAATATGGCACTTTGGAATAACGAAACCGATATAGGATAAACAATTCTAGCCCTCCAGCCATCGTTTCTTTTCCTTACAGATCAGCAGAACTCCGAACAACCCGATGAACACAGTGAAGTAAATAAAAATCCTTCCCTCCTCCTTCTCTCTCCTCCTCTCTCTCCTCTCTCTCTCTCTCTCTCTCCTCTCTCTCTGTAGGGCTCTGTTGAAACGAAGTCTTCATCGACAAAATCCGTGTTGATTTTACATATGGTCGTAATAGATATGGAAACGGACGTCGATGAAAACTAGGCAATAAAAACGGAAGATCCTGTAGCCACCCAACCCACACCCCCTTCCCCAAGCTCTTTCCCTCTCTCTCTCTCCCGCAGGGAGATGGAGGGGTGGAGGGAGATAGGTATCCCCAGTAGGCCTTGTTCTTTACCGATGTTTCTGGGGCAATAAAGTTAAAGGGGCCTCTGGCGTGAACTAGGGACAAGACCCCCCTTCTCTCTCTCTCTCTCTCTCTCTCTCTCTCTCTCTCTCTCTCGGACATATGTATTGGTGTTGGGGATTCCTTTTTTGTTACTTGTTTCTAACACATCGTAGATATTCTACCGGAATATATAGATATAGTTTTTCCCCAAGTAAAGTTTTTTTTTTATTGGTTTATTTTAGTCATCCGGGATATGGAATATAAAACTTTTTTTTCTTTCATTCCCAATGCAATACTTGAGTAAACGTAGGAAGAAAGAATTCTGTAATAATTTTAGATTGCCTTCATGAAGGTGTATTTACACACCTAATCAGGTACAAAAACTGACACTGATTCACTTATTTTAACGTTTCGTTTGTGGTAGTTACACATTTTATTTTATTTTTTCCCCCTCTGATGTGTAACGTATTCTCTGACAATTCAAGTAACGTACAGGATGTCCATAAAGTCCCAGTACCATTCTGTACAATAAATACTTGTAACGGTACTGGAACTTTATGGACACCCTGTATTTTCATAAAAAAAAAAGAAGGCATGGCCACACTCATCCATTAATACGGAGCATTCATTTATTTAACTCTTCTGCAATTGTTATTCGCGTTTAGAAAAGGTTACATACTGTGAGGAGTGATACAGTAATTTCCCAGTTGTATGGTTGTGTCTCATCACGCATTCTCTATTAACACCATTGCTATCTATAAATATGGGTTGTGCATTTGTGCCAGTATGGCGTCCCTGAGAATAATTTGCATACGTGTTTTGTGTGAATTTATGCAGAAATAACTTGCGTATCCCTGTATTTATTCTAGAAGGTTCTAAAATAAATTATGAATTGGGGATTTATTTAAGAAAACTAAAATAAATGTCTACAACTTCTTGGCGAGTATTTCAAACAAAACAATATAGCAAAGTAAGATAAGCAAACTACTAGTTAGACTTATATGTGTACAAAGGCTTGAGCATTATAATTCATCGTAGCCCTATTCTCTGTATCCTGTTAGAAAAGTTTAACCAGACCACTGAGCTGATTAACAACTCTCCTAGGGCTGGCCCGAAGGATTAGATTTTTGTTTACGTGGGGCTAGGAACCAGTTAGTTATTTAGCAGCGGGACCTACAGCTTCTTGTGGGATTCGAACTAAAATTATTCATCGAGAGATGATATCGATAGTGGTGAGAGAATGAGGGAGTTCTGGTAGGTAGATTTCCATAAAATTAAAGATAGGAGTTTCTCGATACTGATGCTGATTTAATTGAGGAATATTGAAGATGATTTACCAACCACCACCGCCCCTACCCAGTCCCTCCCCCCCACCCTCTGCCCATGTCCCAACCCCCCTCCTCACCGCCTGCTTGCAATATTGACTATATTTAAATAATGTTTTTTTTCGGTTTAGAAGGTTGAGCGATGAACTTAACTAAGAGCTCTGTTAATTTCCCTTTTATTCTATAATAAACTTCAACCTCATTAAAGATCTCCGGTATAAATATTACAGTTCTGTCATACCGAGAGATTTTTAGAAGTTTCTTTAGACATTAATGCAGACTTAATTGAGGTACAAAACTTCAGTTATGTGAGTTGAATGGTCGTAGAGGGAAGTTGACTCTCTCTCTCTCTCTGTCTCTCTCTCTCTCTCTCTCTCTCTCTCTCTCTCTCTCTCTCTCTCTCAGAGGAAAAGAAAGGTGCTCTACCGCGTTCATCTTTAACTATACCCCGTATACGAGGTAATGCCGTCAGTGCACCGTAGGCATGACTTAAGGTTCTTTGCAGTTCAAGAATCATTTTCCTTAATGAATACTGTGGCTTTGTGGATGAATGAAGACTGGAGATGAAGACAATATCCCAACCCCCAAGAATACCGTGAATCTGTTATGAATCACTTGTCATTTTAAATCCCTCCCAGTGAATCATTTGCTTGATAACTGCGTCTGCCTTTGTAATCTCTCCCTTTGTTACTCTGATGCGCTGAGCTCAGGCGCCCCCGAGGTGTAATGAGTTTAATTCAAATAACCCTGATTGTTTGATCCGTGATGTGCTTTGCTTGCCATGGAAGGATTTCCTGTTTTTTTTTTTTTTTTTTTTTTTTTTTACTTCAGTCGTTTGTATCAGCTTTTATGAAGATGTGCAGTTATAGACCCTCAAAAGTTCAAGTTATTTACAATGCCTAGAGGAAGAAGAGTAGTAGTAGTAGTAGTAGTTGTAATAGTTGCTTTTGTTGTTGTTGTTGTTGCTGAAGGTATATGAGATTGGCACAAGAAGTTTTTTATAACTGGCCAAGCAAGATTTATGAATGGCAAAAAAATATATGACAATGGTTGACAACACCTTGAGGAAGAGTAGTAGCAGTAGTAGTAGTAGTAGTAATAGTAATAGTTGCTTTTGTTGTTGTTGTTGTTGAAGGTATATCATAGCAGATTGGCACAAGAGGTTATTTCTTTTAATTAGCTAAGCTAGATTTATGATTGGCAAAAAAATATTTGACAATGATTGCATTATATTCATACCGACAAGGCGATAGGTTTTGTAGCCCCGTTTGTGTGTGTGTGTGTGTGTGTGAGAGAGAGAGAGAGAGAGAGAGAGAGAGAGAGAGAGAGAGAGAGAGAGAGAGAGAGAGAAATTCCAGAATCGGTTTAATATGGCTACAGAAGAGAGTAAATAAATTTTCCAGAATCCCTAAATCTTTAAAAAAAAAATTAATGAATAAAAATATTCTTTAACGAGAGAGACGAGAGAGAGAGAGAGAGAGAGAGAGAGAGAGAGAGAGAGAGAGAGAGAAGAATTATATGGAAACAATGCTTCTGACATTGGAAAATACATGTAGTTCTTAAAGCTGTTATCAATCAGTGACTCTTACATGATATTCATGATGAAAAGCCCGTTCATGAATACGATGAATGATAATGTATGCATTGATTGGTTGTATGGCCACGGGGGTCAAGGTAGATGACAATCAGCCACCGCTAACAATCATTTCATCGCAATTTAGAATGGGAGTTATTTGGTTAAATGGAGGTACGTGAAATGAAAGTATTTTTTTTATTCAAAAATTATTTGGTCAAATGAATGTAAGTGAAATGAAAGTATATTTTAAATTTAGAATTATTTGGCCAAATGGATGTACGTGAAATGAACGTATATTTTAATTTAAAAATTATTTGGTTAGTTGGATGTACGTGAAATGAACGTATATTTCAATTTTAGAATCACTTGGTCAAATGAATGTACGTGAAATGAAAGTATATTTTAAATTTAAAATTATTTGGTCAGTTGGATGTACGTGAAATGAACGTATATTTCAATTTCAGAATCACTCGGTCAAATGAATGTACGTGAAATGAAAGTATATTTTAAATTTAAAATTATTTGGTCAGTTGGATGTACGTGAAATGAACGTACATTTCAATTTTAAAATTACTTGGTGAAATGGATGTATACATGAAATGTAAGTATATTTTAGATTAAAATTATTTGTTATTCAAATGGATGTAAATGAAATGAAAGCACATCTTAATTTTAAAATTAGTGGGAGAAATGGATGTATATGAAATGAAAGTGTATTTGAAATGTAAAATTATTTGGCCAAATGGATGTACGTGAAATGAAAGTAAATTTCAATTGTGAAATTATTTTGGGCGAATCGATGTACTACGTGAATTGAAAGTATATTTTGAATTTATGAAAGTATATTTTAAATTTAAAATGCTAAAAAATGTTTGTCTTTAAGCAGATAATCAGCATCACTGAATACAAGAGACCTGTCAATCATTTTGATGATTTAAAAAAAAATATGTTGTTCAAAGATAACAGGATGATTAGACCTCTTCCTTAAAAATTTCTCTCTCTCTCTCTCTCTCTCTCTCTCTCTCTCTCTCTCTCACGGATTAATTGGTTCTACCAAAAATACTAATGGAAAAAACTGTTTCATTTCTTGATATCTTTATACTCTTAAAATACATTTTAACTAAAACTACTTTCAATAGAAACTCTGTTAAAAAATCATCTTGTATCATAATGAGAAACTGGTGAACGATTTAAATTCATCAGGAAATAAAAGTTGAATAAAATTTAAAGTCAATTAAAAGTTGGAAAAAAATTCCATCTTTTATTGAATTCTCATGGGAGGGTTGGACGAGAAAGGGACTCGAAATAAAAAAAAAAAACAATTGGAAGATGCTTCCCGAAAGGAAGTAGCTTAACGCACTTCCTAAAGGAGAGGGAAGATTATCCCGTGTGACTTCATGATAAAAGAAAGTAAATTTTTTTTGTTTACGAAAGGAGCTTCATTGGGTAAAGTATAGTAGATATTTTTATTTGTTTCAAAAATATGTTCACGAAGAAATATATTTTAGAGGCTGTATTCAATAAAAGATAAATGTGAAATACACATTTGATGAGTACTTGTTTTTTTAGGAAAGGAACTTCATTGGGGAAAGTATAGAAGGTGTTTGAAGGGAAATTTCTTTTTTTTTTTTCAAAAATATGTTCACGAAGAAATATATATATTTAATGAGTGTGGTACACATCAAGTTAAGCTTGGAGGGTTTTTATTTTATAATTAGGCTGAATAGGATTTGAATAACATCAGGGGACAATAAAGTATTCTCGGGTAGCATCAGAAATACTTTAATTACCTCATAGTCCTATCTTTTGGATGCCTTATCATATTTGCTACTCCAAAAATTCCTCATTTATGGCTGCCGCTCTCCTCTCTCTCTCTCTCTTAAAAT
>NC_061098.1:27655994-27715906 GCF_015104395.2 Macrobrachium nipponense | reverse complement strand
GAATTCAATAAAAGGAGGAATTTTTTTCCAAGGTTTAAACTGACTTTAAATTTTATTCAGCTTTTATTTCCCGATGAATTTAAATCGTTCCTAGTTTTTCATTATGATACAAGATATTTAAAAAAAAAATAGAGTTTCTATTGAAAGTAGTTTTCGTTAAAATGGATTTTAAGAGTATAAAGATATCAAGAAATGAAACAGTTTTTTCCATTAGTATTTCTGGAAGAACTAATTAGTCATTGAGAGAGAGAGTAGAGAGAGAGAGAGAGAGAGAGAGAGAGAGAGAGAGAGAAAAAAATTTTTAAGGAAGGGCCCAATCATCCTGTTATCTTTGAGCCCAACCGAGCTATTTTTTTAAATCATCAAAAATGCTTGACCGGTCTCTTGTTTTCAGTGATGCTGATTATCTGCTTAAAGACAAACATTTTTTAGCATTTTAATTTAAAATATACTTTCATAAATTCAAAATATACTTTCATAAATTCAAAATATACTTTCGTTTCACGTACATCGATATGCCAAATAATTTCACAATTGAAATATACTTTAATTTCACGTACATCCATTTGACTACCAAATAATTTTAATCTAAAATATACTTACATTTCATGTATACATCCATTTCACCAAGTAATTTTAAAATTGAAATATACGTTCATTTCACGTACAACCAACTGACCAAATAATTTTAAATTTAAAATATACTTTCATTTCCGCACATTCATTTGACCAAGTAATTCTAAAATTGAAAATATACGTTCATTTCACGTACATCCAACTAACCAAATATAATGTTTAAATTAAAATATACGTTTCATTTCACGTCCATCCATTTGGCCAAATAATTCTAAATTTAATTTCCCTTACATTCATTTGACCAAATAATTTTTTGTTTTATTCAAAAAAAAGAAAAAAAAATACTTTCATTTCACGTACATCCATTTGATCAAATAACTCCCATTATGAAATGAGATGAAATGATTTTTAGCGGTGGCTGATTGTCATCTACCTTGACCCTCGTGGCCATACAACCAATTAATATATATTATCATTCATCGTATTCATGAACGGGCTTTTCATCATGAATATCATGTAAGAGTCACTGATTGATAACAGCTTTAAGAACTCCATGGATTTTCCAATGTCAGAAGCATTGTTTCCATATAATTCTTCACTGGAGATTCTCTCTCTCTCTCTCTCTCTCTCTCTCTCTCTCTCTCTTCTCTCTCTCTCCTCTCTCTCTCTCTCTCTCTCTCTCTCTCTCTGTCTCCTCTCTCTCCTTTTTTTAAGCTATTTATTCAGTAATTTTTTTTAAGATTTATGGAATTCTGGAGAAATTTATTTACTTTCTTCTGTAGCCATAAATAACCGATCTGGAAATCTCTCTCTCTCTCATGCACACACACACACACGGGGCGGGGCTACAAAACTCCGATCGCCTTGTCGGTATAAATATAATGCAATCATTGTCATATATTTTTTTGCCATTCATAAATCTAGCTTAGCCAGTTAAAAAAAAATTAACCTCTTGTGCCAATCTCCTATGATATACCTTCAACAACAACAACAACAAAAGTAACTATTACTATTACTACTACTATTACTATTACTACTGCTACTACTCTTCCTCAAGGTGTTGTCAACCATTGTCATATATTTTTTTGCCATTCATAAATCTAGCTTGGCCAGTTATAAAAAACTTCTTGTGCAATCTCCTATGTATATACCTTCAGCAACAACAACAAGAACAACAACAAAAGCAACTACTACTACTACTACTGCTCTTCTTCCTCAAGTTGGTGTAAATAACTTGAACTTTTGAGGTTCTATAACATCTTCATAAAAGCTGAAACAAACGATTGAAGTAAAAAAAAAAAAAGGCAATCCTTCCATGGCAAGCAAAGCACATCACGGATCAAACAATCAGGGTTATTTGAATTAACTCATTACACCTCGGGGGCGCCAGAGCTCAGCGCATCAGAGTAAAACAAAAGGAGAGATTACAAAGGCGACGCAGTTATCAAGCATATGATTCACTGGAGGGATTTAAAATGACAAGTGACTCATAACAGATTCACGTTATTCTTGGGGGTTGGGATATTGTCTTCATCTCCAGTCTTCATTTATCCACAATGCCACAGTATTCATTAATGAAAATTAATCTTAAGCTGTAAAGGACCTTTAGTAATGACTCAGTGCACCGCATGAGGTGTACTGACTGCACTACCCCCGCACGGGCTAAAGTTCAAGATGAAAATGGTAGAGCACCTTTTCCTGCGAGAGAGAGAGAGAGAGAGAGGAGAGAGAGAGAGAGAGAGAGAAGAGAGAGAGAGAGAGAGAAAGTTAAATTCCGTCCATGACCACTTAACTCAAATTACTGAAGTTTTGTACTCAATTAAGTCTGCATCAATGTCTAAAGAAACTTCTAAAAATCTTTCGGTATGACAGAACTGTAATATTATATATTATACCGGAGATCTTTTAATAAGGTTTGAAGTTTATTATAAAATAAAGGGAAATTAACAGAGTTTTTAGTTTGTTAAGTTCATCGTTCAACGTTCTAACCGATAAAATATAAAAAAATCATTATTTAAAATATATCAATAAAAGAGAGGTTTCCCCATACTGCAAGAAGGCGGGGTGGAGGGGGATGGAGGTGGGACGGGGCCAGGGAGCTGGGGAGCTGTGTGGGTGGTAAATCCTCTCAATATTCCTCAATTAATTCAGTATCGAGAAACTCTTATCATTAATTTTATAGAAATCTACCTACCAGATCTCCCTTAATCTCTCACCACCATCGCCACCTGCTGAATTTATTAACTGGGTAGGCATTTCTCGATGAATAATGTGGTTCGGATCCCACAATAAGCTGTAGGTCCCGCTGCTAAGTAACCAACTGGTTCCTAGCCACGTAAACAAAAATCTAATCCTTCGGGCCAGCCCTAGGAGAGCTGTTAATCAGCTCAGTGGTCTGGTTAAACTTTTCTAACAGGATACTGAGATAGGGCTACGATGAGTTGTAATGCTCAAGCCTTTGTACCACATATAAGCCTAGGTAGTAATTTGCTTATCTTACTTTGCTATTTTGTTTTGTCTGAAATACTCGCCAAGAAGTTGTAGACATTTATTTTTAGTTTTATTAAATGAATCCCAATTCATAATTTATTTTAGAACCTTCTAGAATAAATACAGGCATACGCAAGTTATTTCTGCATAAATTCACACAAAACACGTAAGCAAATTATTCTCAGGGACGCCATATTGGCACAAATGCACAAGTAAAGCCTCAAACTGATAAACTTTAACCCATATTTATAGATAACAATGGGGTTGTTATAGCAAAATGCTGTGATGGAGACACTACCGTACAGCTGGGAAATTATTGTATCACTCTTCACAGTTTGTAACATTTTAATATCCGAATACCAATGCAGCAGAGTTAAGTAAATGAATGTTCAGTATTAATTTATGAGTGTGGCCTTGACGTTTTTTGTTTTTTTTTATGAAAATACAGGGTGTCCATAAAGTTCCAGTACCGTTACAAGTATTTATTGTACAGAATGGTACTGGGACTTTATGGACACCCTGTACGTTACTTGAATTAAATAGAATTGTCAGAGAATACGTTACACATCAGAAGGAGAAAAAAATGATAGGAAATGTGTAACTACCACGAAACGGTAATAAAATACAGTGGGAGTGTACCTGATTAGGTGTATAAGTACACCTTCATGAAGGCAATCTAAAATTATTACAGAATTCTTTCTTCCATGTATAGTCAAGTGTTGCATTGGAATGAAAGAAAAAAAAAAGCTTTTATATTCCATATCCCGGGTGACTAAAATAAACCAATAAAAAAAAACTTTACTTGGGGAAAAACTATATCTATATATTCCGGTAAAATATCTACGACGTGTTAGAAACAAATAACAAAAAGGAATCCCCAACAGCAATATATATACGTATACGAGAGAGAGAGAGAGAGAGAGAGAGAGTTGGGGTAGGGGGTCCTGTCCCTAGTTCACGCCAGAGGCCCCTTTAACTTATTGCCCCAGAAACCATCGGTAAAGAAACAAGGCCTACTGGGGATACCTATCTACCCCCCCCCCCCCATCCCTCCATCTCCATCTCCCTGGGGGTGGGAGGAGGGAAAGACTTGGGGTGGGGCTGGGGGGGGGGCTATATGGATCTCCGTTTTTATGCCTAGTTTTCATCGACGTAGTCCGTTTCCAAATCTAATTACGACCATATGTAAAAATCAACACGGATTTTTCCGATGAAGACTTCGTTCAGCAGAGCCTACAGAGAGAGAGAGAGAGAGAGAGAGAGAGAGAGAGAGAGAGAGAGAGAGCCAGCCATCTCATAATGGTTACTGATGGTTAACACACAAACGCTTTCTCCATTCTCTTTGGATAGAGAGAGAGAGAGAGAGAGAGAGAGAGAGAGAGAGAGAGACATATGGTTACTGATGGTTCACACATTAAACGATTTCTCCCATTCTCTTTGTAAAGAGAGAGAGAGAGAGAGAGAGAGAGAGAGAGAGAGAGAGAGAGAGAGAGACCATCTCCATAATGATTACTGAAGTGCATTGTTCGGTCAAGTTAACACCTGTAAAGACTCGACCACGTTCAAAACAGAGGTGAAAACAATTTCCAACATACGTACTAAAAACTGCCTACCTTATTAACGAGTGAAAATTATTATCAAAAACATTCAAAAGTTTTTTATATAAAACCTCCAAACGTTAGCGATGTTCGTTGCTTTAAGTGTTCGGTGCCAACATGACGCAACTTGTAAAGACACCAGAAAGACAATTTTACTCAGTGTTTTATGTAAAATACACTGCACTAAACATTCTAAGAAAGACGGTAGCCACCTCGGGAAAAATGGTAATAACTTTGGAACTGCGAGAGGTGAGCCCATTATTTTTCTTTAAGAGCGACCCTGGTGGAGTAACGATGACAGAGCTGGCATACTCGCAACGCCATTTGTGAGACTATATCAGTCATGGGCTTTAGTTGGTACGTGCATTCATACAAATAATAGGCGCTCTTATAAGAAGTTAAACAGGTTCACTAATCTGTTTTAATTGATTAACCACAGTTATCCGTAAGCTAAAGGGTCGGTTGCCTTGATGTGTAATCTTGAAGTACTATACTATCGAGAGCATATTTTCCGCTAGACCTTCTCATTCTCGACTCTTATATAAATTATGATATATTTACCACTCCACTAATGCATATGGATATACATTAAGAAGTGCTGTACTGTTTAACAAGCACATTGTTTATTTTTTTACATTGTCATTCTAATAGATAAATCGTAAATATCCCATCCTGAAATTCCTGTATCTTTAACTCAACGCGAAACACCTTTTTCAGACATTTGTAGGCTCTTCCACAGACCTTTCCTACCTACCCCCCCCAACAAGAACAACAATAACAACAACAACAACAACAAAAGTAGTTTGTAGGCTTACTCCCAGAGTAAGCAATAAAATATTACACCATTATGCATTTCCTATCCCCCTAACAACAACAACAAAATAGTTTGTAAGCTTACTCCCCGAGGAAGCGATGAAATATTACACAATTATGCGCGAACTGAAATTCATTACTCAAAGAGTTAACTTTACAAGTTTTATCCAGGTCAAGTTTAGGTTAAGAACTTTTTAAATAAAAAATGTTAACAGTCAAATACACTTATAACAGAGACGGGTAAACAAATGTTTACTTCTGCTCCTCTCTCGCCATTTCCCTACGCTTACCTCTGTCTATCTATAAACCTTCGGTTGTATAGGCCAAATCTCATCAAAGACCGGGAGTGGTATACCACAAGCGACGACACAAAAGTTATATAAGTCGTTCTAACCTGGGAGCTCCGCTAGGAGACGGATTTATTACCAGGACTACCGGAGGTGAACCACAAAACCTAAACAAGAGACGGTCAATTACTCGGATTGTCTCGGTAAAATTTAATTTAAATTATTTAGTCTTGAATTATTTAGGTTAATTTAATCAAATTTTCAGATTATCTAGGTGAAAAAAATTTTTTTCAAATTTATCTCGGTGAATTTAATCAAATTATCTCGTGTTTTTTTTTTTTTTCAAATTATCTCAGTGAATTTAATCAAATTATCTAGGTGAATTTTTTTCAAATTATCTCGGTGAATTTCTCAGATCATCTCGGGACATTTGTAAAATGATCTCTGTAAATTTCTTAAATCATCTCGGTAAATTTCTCAAATTAACTAGGTAAACTTCTTAAATTATCTCGGTAAACTTCCAAAATTATCTCGGTAAATTTGTTAAATTTCCTCAGTAACTTTCTCAAATTATCTCGGTAAGTTTCTCAAATGATCTCGATGAACATCTCAAAATATCTCGGTAAAGCAGCACTAATAAAGTAACAGACTATTTTGCGACTTTTACATGATATACGTAACACAAGAAGTTAATAATTATTTAAAAAACATGGCGTACAGAACAACATTACATTTATTTATATGATCATATCCATATCAGGACTTCACTCAAGAGAAAGCCAGTACGATGGGTAGCTTCAAAAGGAACTCACGTGAAATGAGGCACGATAGACAACGAATGAACGAAATACCAACAGATTCATCAAGAAGAATGTTGAACTATCTGCGATCGAAGTATGCAGTCTAGCATTTTGAAATATTCACCAGTGCCTGGGGAAGGTCTGCAGTTACTTAACAACCTGAGTTCATCCACAATTACTACAACATCAGCATTACACTGGAAGACAAACTCAGTTCAACAGTAACATACAACTGCGTCCTCCATTAACAGTCACTTAGGGATGGCAACGACGTTGAAACTACGTTAAGATGTGAAGTTATGTTAAGCCATAATGGACTTGCATTTGTCCTTGGTATCACGAGAAAGTAAGCACAGTTACTAACTGGAATTTCTAACCAAGCAATTATAGAATCATAAACTACAAAGCTAAACAAACCAAAAGTATAATCAATTACCAAGGCCCTATGTATTCCAAAATGGCTTAACATGGTTTATTGTTTTTCCTTTTCACATTTTACAGAAGGGAAACACAAACTGGACAAAGTCGCGAATCAGAACTGTCAAGAAAGTTTGTCTGAGATTCTGCGTAAAGTACGGTACCTTCGTAAGACCTTTAGATTCCCCTTTTTCATAAGTAACTGCCAACGGCCAATAAAGCCTCTTACCTGGTTGCTTCCGAGTGGCACGAGAGCTCCAAATGATGGCAATAATTTGTCTCCTGCTTTATTTGGTGTCCCTGAAATATAAAATTAAAATTAACAATTGGCTTTTAGGCAACGCAGAATGCAAATCGGTTTAAAATTATTTTTACATATTGCATTCATTTGGATAAGAGCTTTCAAATGTTAAAACAATTTAGCCTTCAAATAACTTTCAAATTATGTTAACAAATTGAATTCATTTTTCTATAACAGTTTTCATAAGTATTTCAATAATTTTATGCACGAAAATCTAGAAAATTTAGCTGTAACAAAATAAAAGCCGTGTGCATGACGGATTGGAAGGATTCTGTTAGCTTGTCTATGCCAGTTAGATTATTAAATCTGTCATGACTGATTTTTTTAAACTACAGATAAATTTACAGTCCTGAATGGGTAACTAAAAGTCCCATTTACAGTCCTGAATGGGGAACTAAAGGTACTGACAGCTTTGCTGGAAGTAACCTACAAAAGGCTAACTCCGAAGCAGTAACTATAAGTTTGGCTGAGAGAATATTTAAGGAAGAGAGTCAAACTCCCCCACAGCCAAGAAGGCCCAGAGCCCTAAGTTCCAGTAGATCCCCTACAAGACTTTTCCATTTTTCAGTTATGTTTAAATGAATGATTTAAGTGTCAGATGAGAATGGAATGGAATATAGTTTTAAATGAATGGTTCAAGTGTCAGATGAGAATGAAATGGAATATAGAGTTTTAAATGAATGGTTTAAGTGTCAGATGAGAAATGAATGGAATATAGTTTTAAATGGATGTTTCAAGTGTCACTAAGTGTCAGATGAGAATGGAATGGAATATGGAGTTTTAAATGAGTGGTTTAAGTGTCACATGAGAATGAAATGGAATATGGAGTTTTAAATGAATGGTGTAAGTGTCAGATGATAATGGAATGGAATATAGAGTTTTAAATGAATGGTTTAAGTGTCAGATGAGAATGGGTTGGGATATGGAGTTTTAAAGGAATGGTTTAACTGTCAAATGAGAATGGAATAGAATATAGAGTTTAGGCCAAAGGTCAAACACTGGAACAAGTGAGAAGCCGCACTGTAGGTTAGGCTAAGTCAAGATGTATCCCTGCAGGGGTATAAATAATAAAAATCATTTTTCACCAAACACATGAACCATATGCTGTTTAGATTATTTACCTCGTGTTTCATACATTGCTGACCACCGCTGCTATTGCAAACCTTTAGTTGTATGGGTTTCCACCTATCTCTGTACCTAACCATTTGGAAGGACCAAGATGGGAACCTATCAAACCTATCTTGCATACTGTAGTGTGCAGGATTTCCCAATTTACGACCAGACTTAATGATTTTGTCAATCAATTCCAAGACATGTTTCTTTTATACCAATCTTATCTCAAAGGTATACATAGTTACTGTGATATTTGTAAGATGCAAGAATTATACCTTGTAGTGGTGAACAAGTATTTTGTAAGGAAAAGAACAACAAATTTGTCACAATAACGTAAAAACTATTGGAAAAAAATCATTTTCACCAATTTTAGAATGTGCAGGAACAGAGTAAAAGTCCACAGAATAATGGGATACCATTTTCGGAAACCACGGACCTAAGTATTAATTCTGATGATGATAATGATAGCCCCTTGAGTAAGTTGGGAGGGAGGGGGGTGGGGGGAGAGCAAAGGCTGACCAATTCTTCATGGGATATCAATTTAAAGAATGATAAATAAGCAAGTTACATAACTGATTATTATTTCTCTAGGAATTACACGACCTTAGGGCAGGTTAGGGCTTTTAATGCCCTAGGTTAGGCTTAGCTGTACGTAAGGTTGGGTCGGTGTGTCTGTCTCAATCACGTAGGATTTCAGTCCTTGCTAATTTTAGCTTTCCTATAACCAAATCCTGTTTGCTGCTGCTAAGATCATCCATTATTTTTGTTAGATACATTGGACTGCAACGAGATAGCCAGGCACTCCCAGTGAAAACGGATGTCAAATTCGCCAAAACCATTTAAAAAACTATAAGCAATATTAGTTTACACCTGCGATTCGTTACCAATTTGAAAATATTTCCCGTGAAACGTAAATTTTTCTAAGTACCCACTTGATGTGAAGGCTGACACGGCAGTCGTAGCTCCCGTAGTTCTTGAGTTGGCCGCGGACAGGCGCTGTACGTCGGCCCACCCCCAACGAGGGAATTTTAAATCAAACCAATCCTGTATCAGGTTGACCCAGGTCATCCCCAAGGGACATGGATTAACTTCCTTCCAACCAATAAAAACGTGTCCCATGAATATGAATCAGACAATCATACCTTCAGTCACAAAATTTGCCCTTTCCGTTCGCCACCGTCGTCATGGATAGAACGCACGCAGTATTATTTCCCAAAAGTGTTACAGCAGACGAGTTCGATAAATATACGCATTTGTATATTAGTATTCTGATCGAGTTCCTACGAAACACCGACAAATTTATGAAGTGGTTGTACAGAGAAGGGTTACTTGGGGACTATTCGGGGTTGTGACTTGTGTACAACGTGCAACACAGCGAGCCGACGGTTCATGAAACATGGGACCAGCGAGGCCACGGGCCAACCGATTTACATGTGGAGCTGTACAAACAGCAAGTGCGGTAAGAATGTATCATTTCGGCACAGCAGCGACTTCGAAATGTGAATAAGGTAAGTTTGTATATTAATTTTTGTTAGCCTTAAAACTAGTGTTTCGGTTATTTCGAAGCCAGTACCAAAGCACGTGTTCGAACAGATCTATCGGCCCGGCGGTGGGTACGTTTCGGTTAGTTCGAACCCAGTACCGAAGCACGTGTTCGAACAGATCTATCGGCCCGACGGTGGGCACGTAGGAACATACATGATGCCGCATTTTGTATGTAAACTAGTGTTTCGGTTAGTTCGAAGCCAGTACCGAAGCACGTGTTCGAACAGTAAGGCCGTGGCGAACGAGGAAGGTGTTTAATGTTACAGTTATGGGGGGATTTATAGCCTAGGCTAGTCGTGTTTTTTTGTATGTACTGTGGCTAATTCACTGTAACCCCTGTGGCTAGTGCGCGCAGCGCAACATTACCTCTTGCCAGAACATGTCGAGCTGCAGAATCTTTAAATATGCGGATAAGGCGCGAAGCGCCGTTCCGCCATGGCCTCACTGTGGGGTCTAAGCTTCTAATTTAATGTCGGTTAGTGGTAGCCTAGGCTAGACGTTTTACATGTAGGCTAGTCTTTCAAAAGTTCGGCAATGTAAGGGGTCCTAGGCTAGCCAGCCTACGTCAACCTTGAATGCAGAGTAAGGGGTCGGAGCCTATGTCGGTTAGTGGTAGCCTAGGCTAGACCTTTTACATGTAGGCTAGTCGTTCAAAAGTTCTGCAATGTAGGGGGAAACACCAGCAACTACCAACCCTTATCACGGTGGACAGGTGCTATTCACTCGATATTTAAATGGTGAAACAAGAATACAATTACAATTCCAAGCATACCATTCAAAAGATTGAAGTTTCGTCAACATAATGTGATAACATAATGTGATATATGAAAGCCCCATACGAACTAAAACAAGCATGTGACGCTCTTCGTAAAATATGTTTTCAAGGCAGTTTTGAAATCCAATATGGTGGCTACTGTGTGGATGTACAGGTTCTGATCAGTGACGACAACCATCTTTCCCAGCACTCATTTGAACAATGTTAGTGTATATATGTAACGTTTATTGATCTTACTCAAGATTGCAGTTGTAATCAGCACAATAAAACAACATTTTGTTGCCTATATTACTGAAAGTATGAAACTTTTCATTCCCGGGGTCATGGTTTGAACTGAATTCATTTTTACCTTGTAATCGGTGGTTTTTATCCTTACTGCCATCACAACTGAAACTCCACAGTGCTTATTTGATTGTTATTATACACATTTTGGTCTCGATTCACTCCACATTGCACTTTAAACAAGTTGCTGTTCCTGGTTCTTAAGCGCGCGCGCCACAAACACAGTTACGAGCAGCAGACGACGAAACTGCAAAGTTTTATTCCCTAAATTGTTTACTTTACTCGTTATTTAGTTCAACTTTACTTTATTTAAAAATTTTAATTTAATTCATGTATATTATCCCTTTTTTGCAACCAAATTACCCCGAATAAATTACAGATATTTCTAAAGTAGATACAATCCAATGTTTCTAATGTTTCGTACATCTTGTTGCCGAAAACCATAGAGGAACGACTACGGATAAGTGATTATATATATATTTTTTTTTTTGCTTTTTTTTTTTGTTTTGGCTAGCACTTTTCATTGATTTCGGTCTATATTAGTATTTTGAATTTCTTTAATAACCGTATGCCAGAAATAAATGTAACCTTTAAGGTTTACATGCTAAGAATGGCAAATCATCGTTGCCACATTAGTGGAGGCTTCACACATACACCGATTCATTATTATAAACTGTTTCCATGAATTCTAGTTGTCATAGTAATGCAATAATGATAAAATTGCTTTAATATTTATGTATATATATTACTTCCCATACATAGGCTCCTAATTTCACCAATTTCAACGTTTTTGTTTTGTGTGTAGTTCTTATATCCAGTTTGGAGGGTCAACACATACCGAATAGCAACAGAGAGAGAGAGAGAGAGAGAGAGAGAGAGAGAGAGAGAGAGAGAGAGAGAAAGAAGGCGATGGAACAAAGAAGGCAAGGGGTGGCAGTGGAGGGGGGGGGGTGGGGGGGGTGGGGGGAGGGTAGGTGGAGCTTTTTACGCGTGTTCGCATCCATTTCTGCATAATGGAGTTTTTGTCTCTTGGTACAAGGACAAGTGTCGTTATTCTTTACGATTAGTGATTTCACGATACCCTTATAAATTACGGCACTGGGTGTAATGCACTATAGCAAAATCTCGTTCTGATACGAGTGTTCGTTACAGAAATAGGTATTGCCCAAAAACATGCTTGCACTGTCCTCTGAAACCCATAGTAGGTATGCTGCTTAGTTGTCAATCAAGTTTTTTGGTTAATAAATATTTTTTACATGCTAGCTATTGAATAAATTTGTATTTTTCTCAATCAAAACATATGCCCCTCAATGCAAACTTTCCTCTTTTAACGACTTAGTGGTCATTGCAAATTCGGCGATAATCCGGCAGTAAAACATCTTCATATATCCAAAAAGTAAATAACAACAATATATATGCGCATTACGATTATACGTAACATCTGAATAGCTGATAATCTGCATGGAATAACTGGTAAACTGTTCTGCAAGAAAGTTGAGTAAAGCAATTATTTACAATAGGTACGAAAGTCCAAGATGTTCGTGGACGTCATAATACAGGACTTAAACGAACGTTCTAATTCAAAAAAATAATTACTTAAATTTGAGTCAGAATCGAGTTACTTTTCCAATTGCGAATATTTTCAAATTAATCATCATAAAATATGTAAAATATTGATGTTTTTACTATTTATTTAAAAAATTATCCAAGTGCACGCTTCGTCGTCTTCTACCAAAACAGTTGTTTACTAACAAACAAGCCGGTGAAGGACCATTTTCCGATTGTTGTGATGAAAGTTCCCCAGCCCCAGCCTCTGTGGGTAAAACAAGTGGGTGTGCGGATTTGTCAACAGGAAATGGTTAGTTTGTTATTGACACAAGCGACTCTGTAACATCGATATGGCGTCAATCTTCTAAATATTTAGAGTTGTAAGTAAAATGTTGGAACGCGTTTTGGTGAGATTTGGACTGCCATTGTACCGCCATTTTTTCACTACCCTCTGTTTAAAATCTTAAAATTTGGCCTTAATTTCTAACTTTGGAGAAATACTTACTTCGAAAGGAGAGATAGACGTCTTTAGCTCCATTTCTCACCAACAACAAGTCGCAACTGATGCCCATCTCCGATGTCAGGACGCGTTATAATGTACTTTTTGGGGGGTTGTTCACGTTGATCGTACATGGTCCACCCCTGTACCATGCGGTTTTTTTACCTAAGGGGGTCCTAGGCTAGCCTAGCCTATGTCAACCTTGAATGCAGAGTAGGGGTCAAACTTTTGTATTAAGGGTCAAAGGTCCTGGGTCTCAAAACCGGGAATTGAGAGTTACGTGCGCCGTGAAAGTCCTACGCCGCTTCCCCCAACCCAAAAACCCCGGTTTCCCAATGGGTCCCCCCTTTACCGTTTGATGTTTTTCAGGCTTTATTTTTACTGGGTCAATTCAAAATGGGCCAAAAATGTTATTCTCAGTTATTTTTTTTCCCGCGAAAATCGATCGTCCCCGGATCTGTAATAGCTCCGACCACATAAAAGAAGAGGATTGGTCGTCCTTTATTTCCATTGGGCTGGAATGAAACAAAGCATATTATTGGCCCCTTAACCCTTAAACGCCGGAGAAGGTAAAAAAAAAAAAAATGTCTCCCGTGTGCCGGAGACGTTTCAGAGTGAGCGCGGAAGCGGAATAAATATTTTTTTCAAAAAAATCACAGCGCACTTAGTTTTTAAGAGTAAGAGTTTATTTTTGGCTCCTTTTTTTTGTCATTGCCTGAAGTTTAGTATGCAACCATCAGAAATGAAAAAAATTATCATTATCATATATAAATAATGCGATATATGATAGCGCAAAAACAAAATTTCATATATAATTGTATTTAAATCGCGCTGTGCGCAAAACGGTTAAAGATAACAGGTTACTTTTTTTTCGTGAAATGTACACTAATTGCAATCATTTTGTATAATAACACATTGTAAAACGATAAAAGCAACACAGAGAAAATATTATCACAAAATAATGCATGAATTCGTAACGCACGGACGCTAAACACATATTTTTTTCAAAAATTCACCATAAATATAAATATTGTCCTAGAGACTTCAATTTCTATCAAAATGAAGGAAAATGATTGAATATTACTATACTGTAAAAAAATTAGCTTACAAATGCAGTTTTCGACCATATCTGACGAGTTTTAAAGTTGACCGAATGTCGAATTTTTTTATATATAATATTTTTTTTGATATGCAATTATTTCGGAAATAACAAAAGCTACAACTTTCAAATATTTTTCGTTTTATTCTACATGAAATTGCGCACATTTTCATATATAAAAACTCTATGAAATGCCTAAATGAAACGGAGCAAATATTCCGAGAATGGGACTTACGCATTTCGGAGATTTGTGGCGGAGAATCCGCGCGCGGAGGGAAGGAAAGTTTTTTTTTTTAAATTCACCATAAATTTAAATATTGTGCTACAGACTTCGAATTTGTTTCACGATGAAGATAAATGACTGCCAATATTCTAGACTGTAAAGAGTTTTATCTTACAATTGCGTTTTTCGACCATTTCGGTAGAGTCAAATTTGACCGAACTGGTTTTTTTTTCTATTTATCGTGATTTATATGCAAATATTTCAAAAATGAGAAAAGCTACAACCTTCAACTATTTATTGTTGTATTAATACATGAAATTGCGCACATTTTCATATATAAAACTTTATGTAACGGCTAATTTAAAATGGTGCAAACATTACCACAATCGCACGTATGATTTTTTCGGAAGAGTTACCGCGCGGACGTAAAGAAAATGTAATTTTTTTTTATAAATTCACCATAAATCGAAATATTGTGCTAGAGACTTCCAATTTGTTGCAAAATGAAGGTAAATGCTTGAATATTACTAGAATATAAGCGTTTTGTAGCTTACAATTGCGTTTTTTGACCATTTCGGTAGAGTCAAAGTTGACCAAAGGTTGAAAATTTGTCACTTATCATTTTTTATATGAAAATATTTCAAAATTGATAAAAGCTACAACCATGGGTTGTTTTTAGTTGTATTGTGCATGAAATTGCGCACATTTTCATATGTAAAACTTTATGTAACGGCTAATTTAAAATGGTGCAAACATTACCACAATCGCATGTATGATTTTTTTCGGAAGAGTTACCGCGCGGACGTAAGGAAAAAGTTTTTTCATAAATTCACCATAAATCGAAATATTGTGCTAGAGACTTCCAATTAGTTTCAAAATTAAGGTAAATGATGGAATATTACTAAAATATAAGAGTTTTAGCTTACAATTGCGTTTTTCGACGCCATTTATTTCGGTAGAGTCAAAGTTGACCAAAGGTTGAAATTTTGGCAACACTTGTTATTTATATGAAATATCTGAAAACTGATAAAAGCTACAATCATGAGTATTTTTTTGTTGTATTTACATAAAAATACGCACATTTTCATATATAATACTCCATGTAACGGCTAATTTAAAATGGTAAAAAATTATGTCAAAGTGACGAAATAATTTCTGAGATGTGTCACAGATACTTTTTAGTGCAGCAAGAAATAAATTCGCGCTTGCGCGCCTGCGTACGATTGTAAACAAAAACAACACTTGATCCGTGAACTCCCAGCATCCCCCAAGGCGCGTGATTCAAGAGTTTTTGGCTGGTAGGCCTAAAATATTTTTTTCCGCGAATTTTTAAAAACTTTTGTATGTCGACGTAAAATACGTCCAGTCGGCACCCGAAGAGACAAAAAATGTCGATGTAAAATACGTTCCAGTCATCGTTTAAGGGTTATGTGCTATACCTACCATCCCACTTTGCAAGGACTAAAGTGGAGTCAGGATGCAGCATCCTAAGTTAGGTTGGGCTGCATCCCAGGAATTACTACACCCACTGGTTTCAGCAAAATTCGAGGTCGTCTCGAAACGGTTTCTAGGTAAGTATGTAGAGTCGGACGAGAAACGGTGCTTTCAACGTGCTATGGCCGTTGGCAAGTACGTAGTGTTGCGCCATGGGTTAAACACATGAATCATATATAGTTTTCCCACCTGCTTCTTTGCATATTTTATACCTTTCAATGCATTAGTTTTGTTTACTCCTACCAAACACTATCCCATGGCTGCCCCATACTTGTTAATTAGGCTGAAGATGTAGTGGTCAAAATATTTAAGAATTTGCACCAACCATAATGCCATTAACAAACTGGATATTGGTACGGCAGTGAATTGCGCATGCGCAAACCCGTTTACAGCCTCGGGGATATCAGTGACAGCAAGAAAAATGGCAACGGAACAGCATAAACCGCGGAGTAATACATTAGTTTTCGCCGAAAAACAAATGTTTTCAGGCTCTAACGAGCTGAAAAAAAGCCATAGACATCTATGAAGACTCAAACTTTCAAAAATTGTAGGTAGATCTATATTACTATTCCTCGGCGGCCTAGACTATGGTAGTTTGCGGCGTTTCTGTGGTTTTACTCCTGAAAAAGAATTTTAAGTAATATTTATTCGGACGACTGTAATTAACTACCACCCCCCCCAACCGCCGACCCGGGCTCGTACTAAACACGACGAAATACTTTGCGCCCCAATTCCTGGTGGCTTTCGGATTCACGGGGACAAACTATGCGGGGAATGCTTCTACAGAAATACCAGATTGTATATACGTATGGTCAAGAACGATCGAATCAGCCTTGAAAAGAACTCTGAAGAGGAGATTAAAAGAGGATTTGAAATACACGGAAATCGTGCTCTGCTGTATTCATGGTGGCAAGGAAAACTACCAAGTCGCTCCTCTGGTAAACGGCCAAATCAATCGTAAGTAATTGCAGCTGACGGAGAAAACAATAGAAAAGTTACCAGCTAGTGAAATGGCAAAATTAAACACAATTTCAGCACTATTCATTGAAATGGATATTTTTGTTTTAGTTTGCACAAAAAAGCGGGACAAATCTCACAAAAGCAAACAAAAGGCGGGGGTGGGGGACATTTTGCTAACTTTAAAAAAAAGCGGGACAGATGTTCAAAAAGCGGAACTGGTCATATAATACAGTATGATTAGCAAACTGGTAAACGGATACAGTTAACTGTCGTACCTACAGCAAGTCCAGAGCGCAATACGGCGCCACCAACAGAATCTGCCGTACCCCCTATGTTATTTGTATGGCATGCGCAATTCACTGCCGTACAAATATCTACCGCGATCGGGATATGGCTGCCGTACCAATATCCTGTGCCTAATATTAAAAATGCATAAAACATTACGTAAGCAATCGGACACATGTGGTTCATGTGTTTTTGGCAATAAAATTCATCCTATAATTACCACTGAGGTAAATGTCCAGGAGAAGGCCGCACCCGTTTTTCAAGTATTAACGACGAAAAACGGCAAAAAACGACCAGATTGGTGTTGCACATCGCATAGAAACATGAGGAAATGAATAAAAAACAAGGTAAGACTTACTCTTACACACAAAATTTAAGCATAAACCTACTACTACAATTATGGGGGACCCCAGTGGGAAGCGGGGTTTTTGGGTGGGGGGTGGGGGGAGGAGGAGAAGTGATTTTCGGGGCACTACCGAACCTAATACAACCACTTAACCTAACCTAGGGCCCTGTACCCCTACTAGGCCTAGCGGGGGGGGGGGGGGTGGGGGTCTCCGCCCCCCTGGGGGGGCGGGGACCCCCCCCTAAGCGGGACTACCTCACACATCCCATGGGGCCACTACCCCCCCTAACCACATCCATCAAACCAAATCCAAAGTGATGGTACTGCTGTATACATCGTTATACTACCACCCATTATAAATCTACTCTATTAAATTATTGAAGCTTACCTTAAACTGTTGGTTGATAAAGATTTGCTGCTGCTTTGAGAAAACAAAACGTGAAGCCGTTGCGAAGGTTCCCTGACATGCAACTTAAAGTAGGAAGTGGCCAGGTACCCGACGAAGTGTTGCTTTCTCCTACAAATTTAGGCACTAAATTCTTCACGTCCCGCCACTTCCCTCTCCACAGTATTGGTATGAGCCTGTGTCTGGGATCAACAAAGTGAAGGCTGTGGTTAACAGTCAAATGCCAGACAGTCATATGCGTGCCAACAGTCAGAAATTATGGTTGTGCCTGGCGTCGATCCTCTCCTTAATCACCGAGAGCAGGGTGTCACGATCCCGGGTTTCCACGGAACCAGGAACTCGTGATTCGCGGCAAATACCACCAAATACCCACTGGCCGTCTATTACTCGGCCAACGTTATATTTCCGCTAGCCGAATTTGGACTCGTCAATTTCCACTATACATTGGTGCCCGCCAATTTTCTTGCTGCGCCGAAATACCCAATTAATTACTACTTCCCTGCAAAATGACGACCAATCGCATACAGTACCTTTATTTAATTTTTAATTCAGAAATGGCTACTTCGTAGCAAAACCAATTTTGAAACCCACAAAACTATAAATTTCAAATTTGTTTCAATGTCCACTTTCACTTTTGAAAAACCAGGTACCCACAAACAAAGACACTTTATAATTTTTATGAACAACGCTTACGTCTACGTCCTTTCGTAATGTAAGATTTATCACACCTAAAAAACTATGTTTCTTATAATCTCCCCTACATATTTCATGATAATATGGACAAATTTTATTTTGTAAAATTAAATTGTGTCTCTGGCACAAATCCACTAGTTTTTCAATATTCCCCGAATACGCTAAAACAAATTCACCGTAACTAAGGAAACAGTAGGACAAGAAGCTGGAATTTCAACTTCTTGTGCAATAACAGCTGAAGTGCTTGCTACGCCCTCCATGTCTAAGAACGAAACTGAAATTTCGGGCAAGAAAGGTATTGTCGCGCTGAGAACATTTTCAAAAACACCTGCGCATTGGCCAAAGTTGATGAGGTGTCAGCAAATGAAACTGATTGGCCAAACGTGTAAGACTGTCATAGTGGACTAGTTTGTCTGCGGATTTATAGTAGTTACAGGGCTCATTAGAGCTAAAAAAAAGACAGTCAACAATAACAACAGACTTATAAAAATTCTGGGAGGAAGACAAGAGTAGCGTGAGTTTGATCGTCGATATTTCGACTGTTATTGAATTTAACTAAATTATCTCACTCGTATACCACTATTTACACACATTCCTACACATTCTAGTAAAAATAAATTGAAAATCACTGATATCTTCATGCGGCCCTCTCCTAGACATTAACCACAGCGGATTTACGATTCACTGTCAAAAGGTTGTACCTACAACCCCTTCTACCAACATACCAAAGCATCAAACTTGGTTAGGCCTATAGGCCTACATGAGAACTCGTAAATCAAGTACATAGGTACCTACATTTTGAATTCGGACATCATGACTGGTCCTCCCTTCGTCTCATTTAAAGACAAGCTTGCCTATCCATAATACTTCTTTAATTGTAAATCATTCAACCTGGGAGCATTTCCTAATAGACTTCTAGCTAGAAATTAATTAATCAAATTCCGCTTGAAAATCTGCTAGCAGGAAAGGGTTCATCTGTTCCGTTAACAGAATGCGCTAAGCTCGACTTACCTCACGCCGAATTGCAAGCACTAGTAGCCTCGGTTCCATCACCACACATAACATTTCACATTCCTTCATAATCACACGACAAAGTCTTTATGTTCGATTAAAGAGCCAAGATCATTACGATCAGAAATGAAACTTGACTGATGACAAGAGAAAACACGTAATAAAAGTACTTAGAACGAGAGAATTCTTGGACAGTCTACGTAAACATGAATGGAGTAGGGAGTGGCGACTCTTCTTCTGCAAGATAGGTTCGTGGAATTGACTCCGGACTGAGAGGTATCGTTTCTTGCATTTCAAATTCCTTTGATTTACGTTCACAAACTCCTTAACAGACCTGTAAAACTGTTTAAAGGATATATACGATGGTCCTCATCTCCAAGAGATAATAAGGTCACCATAGCGTTGGCAATGATATACAGAAGTCTTTTGAAAAGAGATGCTGCGTATGAAGGAAAACGTCGATATATAGCCTCTGGGTGTGTGGATTGTGTCCAATAATAATAATTAATTAGAACATGGCCGTAACTTCTGAAATGGGCGTTGGTATAATGAAGCAGCAATAATAATTCGACCAGTTTATTAAACAGCAATAGATGGGGACATTCAAATCCCCACAGGGTTTTACCTAACATTTCAACATCGATATATGGGTAAAATTTATGGGTAATTTTCTCAATTATTTTTCATTTTCCCACATGATTTCACCTATATGTTTCAACATCGATTTATTTGGTAAAATTTATCGGTTGTTTTCTAAATTATTTTTCATTTTCCCACATGATTTTATCTATACATTTCAATATCGATATCTAGAGAAAATTTATCACCCATTTACTAAAATATTTTTCATTTTCCCACATGATTTTACCTATATATTTCAACATCGATTTCTGGGTGAAATTCATTGGAAATTTTCTCCATCCTTTTTTCTTTGCTCCACCAACATTCTGAGATACAGCCATGAAAATAAAATGGCACAGTCCGCATGATAAAACGTATTCACAAAATAAACCCTTTCATTCGGTTACCGGAAACAAACAACAGTAACATCGAAAGGCTAACGACGTATTTAGGCGAATCCGACCAATTAAGTGGAAAGATAGGAAAATAAAATAGAAGCAACTGTAACAACTCGCTGTAACAAGGAAGGTTTTTCTGCTACATGAACGTCAGAAATATTTGCGAAATGCTAAGTTTAGCATCATTTGCGGACAAAATGATAAGCACGTTTATGCCAAATATTTTTGAGAGTTTTTCCCTCTTCTTGTTGGCATATTCTTTGTTTCGAAAATCTTTATAAAAACCGCCTTAAAAAAGGACTAAAAATTGAAACGGAAAAAACAAAAGCTTGAAATATATCCAGAATTTAAATATATATGTATACATCATATATATATACATTATATTATATTATATATATATATATATATATATATATATATATATATATATATATATATATATATATATCATATATAAATTCAAATATCTTCTAAGCTTTTTCAGTTTTCCTTTTCCTTTTTTAATGCGGGTTTTATAACGATTTTTTAAACAGAAAAGAGGAAAACTATCAATATATATATAATATTATATATATATATATATATATATATACTATATATATATATATATATATATATATATATATATATATATATATATATATATATATATATACACAATCACTTCATCTTCGCTCTAAGGACAATTTTTATCTGTTAAGAACAGTTCCAACAAAGGGTTTTTTTTTTTTTTCTTTTTTTTTTGGGGGGTTTTTTGGGGGGCCTTCCTCTTCATGTCGCAAACGTTCCCTCGACGTACCCACTGGAACTGGGGAGGGTTATTCGGTTCTCTGTTGACATTCGGGACAGAAAATACCAGAGACAACAACACTGATTCGTGTTCACAAAGTCGGCCATATTTCAAAAGTGAGACTTCAAAATTCTGGAGCGAAAGCGTATAGTATGAGGTCAGAGGTTCTGTTAGGGTATTATTGCAGACTTCTTCAGATGTTAGATACTGAGTAAAATGATTTCGCAACGTGACGGAGGATAATCCTTTTTCTCCGGATATTTGCCTCTACCAAAAAAGATACAGAGACGTAGATACGAAGAAATATTGCAGTTCGAAAAAGAAAAAATGATAAAAACATCTAGTAACGTCCCCAAAAAGCTAAAAGGCGTAAAAAAACATAGAAATCTTACTATCATGAATTTTTTTTTAAACTTGTGAGGGATCGTTCTATCAACAGAAGGAATGAACGCATTAATACGATGGCAAGAAGGGACGAAACGTCCTGAAGGCTGTTGAAAGCGAACGAAACAGGATGGAGGAATTGTTATCAAACCAAGGCACGGTCTGACCTCCAGCTTACACGAAATGCGTGCAAACAATCTTATCAGTATACTCTAGCACAGATTAGGGTGGTTATAGAATATTACTAGTTTGGATATTTCTTATGAAAAGCTGTGAACTTCGGGGAAGTTCGCCAATAGGATCCTGATAAGAAAATCCATGAACTTCAGCCAGAACAACTACGAAGTTCAGGGAAGTTTCCAATAGGATACTGATAAGAAAATCCATGAACTTCAGCCAGAAAAACGACGAAGTTCAGAGAAGTTCGCTAATAGGATTCTGATAAGAAAATCCCAGAAACTTCAGCCAAAACAACAGCTAACTTCAACATGACTGGAAAGGGACAAAGGGTCCCCTCCTTAAAAAGAAAAAAAAAAAAAATAGAAAAAGTAAAATTTCATCAACAGAAAAAGACATGAAAAACAACCGTTAAAATTCACAAGGCGATGGAAAATAAAGGAGAATCTGAAAGTACGCAACTGAAAGCGGGGGAGAGAGAGAAGGGACGCTAACCAACCAAAAAGGATAGATTGGATGGAAGGGGGAGGAGAAAAGGAAAATACAGAAAAGGGTGATTTTTGCACCCTCCTCGCGCCATTATCGAAGTATTTAACCTTGTCAGTGACTATCACAGCAATTATCGAGGTATTTAACCTCGAAATATCAGCGCAATTATCGAGGTATTTAACCTTGTCAGCGGCGGAAATATCAGCGCCATTATCGAAGTATTTAACCTTGTCAGCGACTATCACAGCAATTATCGAGGTAATTTAACCTTGGAAATATCAGAGCAATTATTGAGATATTTAACCTTGGTCAGTGACTTCAGAGCAATTATCGAGGTATTTAACCTTGCAAATATCACAGCAATTACGGGGTATTTAACATTGCAAATGTCACAGCAATTATCGACGTATTTAACCTTGTCACCGACTATCACTGCCATTATTTTATGAGAAGAAGAGAGAGAGGCAAGACGGAAGGAATGCAGAATTTAGAACAAAGGCCAAGCGCTGGCACCTACGAGGTCATTCAGCGTTGAAAATTGACAGTAAGGTCTGAAAGGTGTGACGGGAGGACAACCTCCCAATTGCAATAGCAAACAATTGTTACAAAGAGGGGGAAGGCAGAATGCAGAAAGCGAATACGACAGGAGGAACAGTTAAAGGAATGAAAGAGGTAGAAGCTGGGGGCCCTAAGGAACGCTGTGAAGAGCCTTAAGTAATGTCTACAGTGTGGAACGTGAGGTGCACTGACGGCACTACCCACCTGCAAGAAAAGAGAGAGGAAGGAAATTTATTGTCATACTTTATATCATCCACCTGTGAAGAGCATATAGAGAATGTGGCTACAGTCAGAAGCTCTTTAGTTTTAAAGAATTAATTCGTTAAAAAAAAAAATAGCTGTTATTACTGGCTTTAACGCTTTATTTTAGTTTGAAAGCTTCTAATTCCTTTAATGAAAAATAGCTGTTATCGCTACCGTGGACAATTTTCTTATTAGTTTAAAACCTTCTAATTCCTTTAATAAAAAAAGTTGCTGTTATTGCAGCTTGGACATTTCTTAGTTTAAAAGCATCTAATTCCTTTAATTTTAAGTTTTTAAAAAAAAGGTAGGTTGTTTGTTGCCAGCCCGGTATGACTGAACGTAAAGGAATATAGTAGTTTATTATCTACTGAACTTATTTATTCATTCTCTTATGTAATCACTTATTTATTTATCTCTTCTTTCAAGTTTCGAGACTCCATTGCAACCAGAAACTTTCGTAATTCACAGAGAGAGAGAGAGAGAGAGAGAGAGAGAGAGAGAGAGAGAGAGAGAGAGTTTCTTGAGCCAATAGAAACTCACACAGTCTGTCGTTCATACAGTCCGTCTCATATGTTGTTGTTTCCCTTCATCAAGAAACGGGAACTAACCGCTCTTTGATACGTATGCTTTTATTACAGAGTGTGGTACTGAGCGGTAACCGAGTGGAGATTGCAAAAAAATATATTATCTAGAGCGGTAAAAAGTAATTAAAGACAAACAGCCAGCGTTGTTTAACTCATTTCCCAGATGGCCATTACGGAGTTGTTGCTTTTAATTATTTTTAATTGCATTTTGTGTTTGTAGATAAACATCAGTGCTTGGAAAACGAGAACACTGCTCCATTTAATCTTCTCATTATAATAGAATGCTGTTTTTGGATAATTATATTATTTCGTTATGAGTTGATACGCTTGGAGATTTGCATACGCATCATTTGAAAAGAAGTGGAAGTCGTGATTTTTTTAAATATAAAACAAATATCACTTAGGGTAAAATGCTGTATTAAACCTGTGACTGGGAAAGGAGAGATATGATTTTTTAAGTAATAGAAAAGCCACGAAACAACTTTAATATAGTAGATTCACATCACCGGTGCATCTGATGTCTAGGCCAGTCCCTGACGACGCTCCAGATTGGCTGTAGATAAGCCAATCACAGGACTAGAAACTCAGTTTCTCTCGAGAGTTCACATAGGCAGGATGTATGCTCCACCTCTCCTGAGGGATATCTTTGAAAGGCGTATCCCTCAGGAGAGGTGGAACATAGATCATACCCATGTGAACTCTCGAGAGAGACTGAGAGTTTCCAGCCTTGTTATTGGCTTATCAACAGCCAATCAGGAGCGTCGTAAGGGACTGGCCTAGACATCAAATGCACGGTTGACGTGAATCTACTATACCATAGTCCCTTCCTTATCAAAGACGACGCCCAGAAATATGACCTGTTCGCAAAATGCCTGGATTCGCTATCAGCCTTTAACATATATATACTAAAAAACGCCCACAGCTTTAAAATACACAACCACCAGTGGAATACCAATATTTTTAAAAATACATTAGAATTTAAGGGAAATGTAAATAAGAAATAAAAGCATTCAACTCCTCTCATTCAGGAGTTGTCCCAAAACACGTCCTCAGCAGAAGAACATTCATCGACAATGATGGCTGAATGCACATTTTGTCCGCGGTATATTATTCTTCCAGTACAGACTCCTCTGAATATCTCATCCCATTCGTAGGTAAAAACAGTAGATATGTATATAAAAAAAAATGATTGTTCGCGAAATGGCAGCAATGGTGGAGCCATTTCAGTCTTGAACAATGGGACGCGGACGAGAGAAATTGCTTTCGCTCAGTAAAATAATGCATGCATTGACAAAATGCTTTGTGCTTTATTATTATTAATTATATTATTATTATTATTATTATTATTATATTATTATTATTATATTATTATTATTATTATTATTATTATTTAAATTCGTCATAAGCACACATTTTCCTGGTCACAAAAACTGAGATTATAAAATGCATTGCAAACAGAAGACAAGTCATAAAAGCTAAGGCGATGATGCATGACGCCTTGAATACTAACCAGCATACAGTAGCTACTGAATGTCTAGAATAAGCCTCATATCAGTAAGATAAAAGGAAAATGAAAAAAAGATCACAAGGCTCCCAAAACACTGCCCTGAGGAATGCCAGGCAAGATGGGACTAGGCTCACGAAGACCACCAGCAAACAAACTTTTTATGGTCACTGAAGTGAAGGTGAATGAAATGTAAAAAAAAAGCATTAATACCTAAATTACTATAATTTAATATTCAAGAATTTTGTGGTTGATCAAATCGAAATCAGACTTAATATCAAACTGAACAATACGGGACGGCCAGACAATGTCATCACTGACGCCATCAACAAGCTCCCGGCTGAGCTGAAAACGTCATAAAAAAAAGGTCTTAAACTGACGAAAAATGGCCCAGTGACCTTCCCACGCCCCAGGGCCACTTCCCCGAATTAAAAGAGAGACAATAGGCTTAGCGTACAACAGCTCTTTAGGGAAACTCGAAACACGAGTAATGGCATCCTTATTTGCTCTTGTTATTATCCCTTTTTCTCCTACGTCTCCCCAAGGAGGACCCTTAGGATATCAAGCCCAGTATCCTTCAGTTCTTTAGGCTCAAAGGTTCTTCTGTCTGTTGGTTGTCATATTGGCGTCTACGTTTATTTCCGCTCTTGAACGAATGGAGAATATATTGGCAAAAGAAGGCAATAACATTGATGGTTACGGTAACGAGTTTACTTAAGAGATCAAGTAGCCAACAAGTAGCCAAAGGAAGCTCAGTTATTAGACGAAATAAGAATGCTTATAACAGATCTCTTTATTTAGAGGACGGGAAATCTTGTCTGTTGATAGCACACCATTTCAAAAGTGACCCAAATACAACCCTGTCATCAAGCATTACAAATTTTACGTATATATATATATATATATATATATATATATATATATATATATATATATATATATATATATATATATATATATATATATATATACATATGTAATAATAATAATAACGATATCACCAAAATTCCCCAAACCAAGTCCAACGGGACAGGCTGTAATATAACCCAATCCCACCGCGCCCCCCCCACAAAAGTGAAAGGCAATAAAGATAGAGGGAAATGGAATAAAGGTTATGTAAGGGTGGGGGGGGATAGGAGGTGACGTGAGAGCGGCCCCAAGGGATTGGGGGGAGGCGCTGAAAAACTATGGGGCGCCGACCCCCTGACACTTGGAGGCAATTGCAGACATGGTAACAAACAAGGAAATTTCGCAGTAGCGAAAAAGTTTCCAGGAAAAATACGCTTTTTTAAACATATTGCAAGTGTGTGTATATATATATATATATATATATATATATATATATATATATATATATATATATATATATATATATATATACATATATATATCTTGAAGGCACTAGTAACAGTCTATAATATTAAATAGTCGGGTTGATAACCTTAGCTCTTGCCGGGTAGAGACAGATTCAAAATGCTAGATTCATCGAAGATGCTGAAATGAAAAAAACAAAACAAAAAGAAACAAACAAACAGGAAAGCTTACCTGGCGCATAAAAATCACGAGTTTCATGTTTGTAGCGTGCTGGTGAGTGTGTGTGTTTGTAATGCACAGAAAATGACATATAATCTATGGGAAGAGTGCAAAGGGGCACTCACTGAATTTGATTAGTAGAGTGTGGAACACGCCACAGAAGAGGTGTTGCAGGTCCATCGGACAAGGTTACGGAGAGTGAAGAACTTTGAAAAGTTAACATTTGAAGTGACAATTACTTGAGTTCTAGAGAAAGGGAAGTGAGGTGCAGCACACATTCTTTATTGACGATTTTTAATGTTTTATGGTGTCATAATTATGGTCTCTTTATTTCAGATGGATTCGAAGTCACCTTTGGGTTTTTTCTAGACTAATTTTGATCATTGATAAACTGAATATTTGGACACTTAGGAGAAAAGGGGTTACATACTTAAAATATAATTTTGAGAGGAATATGATAGTTTAACGTTTCTTTTTTGGTCATGCTTAATTAATTTTATTCCACTTTCATGTTAGCTAACTTTGAGAAATAAAAAGTATATTTTTGTAACAACAAGAGTTTATATTAGCCTAGTTTGAAACTGATTTTCAGCCAACTTCAGAGATGGCCTTCAACAGGAAAAAGGTAGGCTACGTTACCAGTTAGATGTTTTCTTTTCATTTGTTTAAACGAGTGTCATTTGATCTCGTTAGAGATTTTGGTGGCTAGCGGTTAAAAGGTACATTCAAGCCTACAGGTAACGTTTCCGAAGAGACTAGAACTGGAACGGTTAGGCATGTTTTGGGGAAAGGTGGTTATAATTATGTATCGGGCAACTGAATCTTTTGCTGATTTTAGGGGAATTGTCCGCTGGTCAGGAATTAAGCCGGGTAGCTACTGCTGGCAGTGATCTTAATGTAAAGACGTGTTCCTTTGTTTTTCAGTCTGGGGGTGGGGGGGAAGAGTGAATTTATATCATAACGGGATTTAATTACGCGCGGTTGTAAGTGTAACCGGGTACTGACTTCGGACCTATGAAGACGTGAGGGTATAAGTTTTTATTTTCTTTTAGTTTTTTATTGGTGTTAATTTGCTCACAAGTGTATTTCATTTTGATGTCCCTTGGGATTCAACGGACGTTTGGGGTTTTGTTGAATTGAAATGCTTTAGACAAAGTGGTATTAAAATTACGTTATTGTGCGCTGCATGAGAGAGAGAGAGAGAGAGAGGCGGCTGGGTGAACGATGAGATCGCTAACTCATCAGATTTTGGCTCGAGATACAGGGGTTTTGCTGTATAAACATTATGAAGTTTTTTGATAGTATATATATATATATCTATATATATCCAAGGCTTAGCTATCCACCATAAAAAAGGGCTTCGTTATTCCCTCAGTTTATAAATGCCTATCTCACAAAATCTATAATTACTTATTGCCTATCAATGGGGGTCCACCTATGGTCAAAGTTTTGTAAAAAAAAAAAAAAAAAACAAAAAAAAAATCAAATTTAACGTTTAATGCAAACAAACGTACCTATTTGTTGAAAGCAATAACCCCGACTATCTTAGAACGGTTCACTGAAATATAGTGGCGAATTCAGTGTCCAATGGTACTCTATATTATTGAATAGGCGGACTAGAATGAATTAGCCAATTTCACGCACTTTGCGTGACAATATTCACCGTGGTGATAAACTGCTCTTGAATATGTGCGTGAACATTTATAATATAGAAAACTGCATCAGGGGAAATATATTAAGATGACGGAAATATACCATTATGGAACATTTCGGATTCTGACATTCATTTTTGAAGCAGGACTACAGACTTTGAAATTCGCCTCTGCACAACACAGCATGCATAAAAATGCAGTCTGTATTTTATTTAGTACTGTAGTTTTTTTTTTCTTTTACGTTGCATGGAACCAAAAGTAGTTATTCAGCAACGGGACCAACGGCTTTATACGTGACTTCCGAACCACGTCGAGAGTGAACTTCTATCACCAGAAATACACATCTCTCACCCTTCAATGGAATGCCCGAGAATAGAACTCACTGCCACCGAGATGGCACGCCAACAACATACCTCCCACGCCATAGAGGAGCTATGCTGTCTGTTTGATTTTGTAATTTAACTAAACATTGGTCATCGAATTTCAACCCCTTAGCAAATCAAGAAGGTAGCAGAAGTGATTACAAAATCAAGCTGATGATATCTGGTTGTTTTGAATCTCATCTATTTTGGGAAAATCTCTTTACTTCCTCATTCACGTGATTTTACCTCTGTTATCATCCACTGTCTATTTTATTCTTTGTTATTATCAAATCTATTCTCGTAACATTGTCTCTCTTGTTTATCCAGGACTGAAGTTGCACCTTTACGAAGTTGTCTACAAATCTTACATCGGTCACCAATACCAATTTTAATAAATTTTGGAAGATTTCCAAGGACCTATTATGCACTGAAAGACTCGTTTGCATAGATGGAGGAATCAGAAATAAATGCAAGCTTGTTTGTCTCGCCCCTCTGACAATCTATCTTAACGCAAAATCCCTACCATACTGTCTAGAGTCTAGATGTAGAAAAGAACCTGAAATCTCTCTCTCTCTCTCTCTCTCTCTCTCTCTCTCTCTCTCTCTCTCTCTCAGAAGCCTGGTTTACTTAGCGACCCGTCTTCTCCAATCTTGGAAATGGAACCCGATTCCACCCAATTCATTTCTATGTGAAATCCTGCTTTTGTGGAACGTGAGATACCCATTTGAGTCCTTTATAAAGCCGTCTGGGAGTTGAAATACTCAATTCATTTATTCCGAGATTTATTTCACGAAAAGTTTGATGTGGTGGTTAAATAGTTAGTTTTTTTTTCTTTAAACTAATCTAGTCCTCGGTAATTCATCTTAAACTGAAACTAAACAAATGGTAGAATAACGTAAAACTGATACAGCCTAATCTACGAGTATTCTCTCTCTCTCTCTCTCTCTCTCTCTCCTCTCTCTCTCTCTCGTCCTCAGTATTACATCATAAAATGAAACTAAACGAATGGTCTCATCACGTAAAGTTGATGCGGCTTGATCTATTCTCTCTCTCTCTCTCTCTCTCTCTCTCTCTCTCTCTCTCTCTCTCTCTCTCTCTCTCTCTCCTTGCAGTTACAATATTCCAGTAAACTTTGGAATATATATGCAAATATATATCAGTGAGTTCCTTGAACTACCCGATGTATAACGAATTAACTGCAACGATGGGATAAACCTTTGATGGGAAGGTATTATTTGAAAGAGAGAGAGAGAGAGAGAGAGAGAGAGAGAGAGAGAGAGAGAGAGAGAGAGGGCTGCCCCATAATACCTTGACTCCTTCATCTGAAGTGCTAGAAGTTTCCTGCGTCAGGAAACTTCTAGCAATTTCGTAACTTATTCCCCCCCACCCCCTCCCCCCCTCTCTTTTTTTGTAGGGGTTTAAAGCTAACCTGTAGGGAATCTATATATATATATATATATATATATATATATATATATATATATATATAATATATATATATAATACACACACACATATATATATATATAGTATATATATATATATATATATATATATATATATATATATCTATATATATATATATATATATATATAATATATATAATATATATGTGTGTGTGGGGGTGGGTGTGTGTGTGTGCGATCTACTAAAAATGTTCATTCAGATACTGAAAAAAAAAAATATGTAATATCGTTCTGAAAATACGTGAGGATTACACGTGAACTTTTAGTTGATAATAACCTGTAATCCTTCAAAGGATAATTACTATATTAATCCCTTTTGATGTCCTCTCTGGCCGTCAAGCGAATATTTATTGAAGTACTGCCTGGCATAATTTCACAGAGGATTTATATATTGAGTTTTCATTTATTCCGTTGAAAGGTAACACCAAAGAGCCAGTCAGAATCAGTGTAGTTCTAAGGGTATGATATATTCATTTAAACTGAAACAAACAGACATAGCAGGGAAAAGTAGTTAGTTAGTTAATCATTTTAACGAAAAAATATACAACTATTAGTACAAATTTGTCCAAAAAGAGACATAATACAAGATATACAAAGTAGACAACTATTAGTACAAATTTGTCCTAAAATAGATATAATAGAAAAGATATAATAGAGAAAGTAGACAGTAATCACTTCTGTTCTTGCAAGTACATGGCCTACAAAGAAAAATTACAACATCAAGTACAAATGACACAATCATATAAGATCATAAAAAACGAAAGAGGAACTTACTAGAGAGAAAAACGTAGTTATATAACTATCATTGACCAATAATTATTGTCCGCAGTTGATAAAAGCAAAAGTGTGACGTCATGAAATATGCGTATGTTTTTTGAAGTGACAAATAGCAGGTAATTTGACCTCGCTAAGCCTCTGGCACCCCCAGGGGGTGTGTTAGACCCCAGGGGGTGTGTTAGATCTCTGGTTTTATTTGCTGCACTTTTGCCCTGTTTCGGTGGAGTCCTATTTCCTGATCCTTTTGCTTTTTCTGGGATTTTAAACTATAGTTGTACCTTTCATAAGAGAAAGTCAGTGGTTTGTCTCTCTCTCTCTCTCTCTCTCCTCTCTCTCTCTCTCTCTCACTAGAATTTCAAGGTATAGTTGTACCTTTCTTGAGAGAAAGTCAGTGCTCTCTCTCTCTCTCTCTCTCTCTCTCTCTCTCTCTCTCTCTCTCTCTCTCTCTCTCTCTCACTAGAATTTCAAGGTATAGTTGTACCTTTCTTAAGAGAAAGTCAGTGCTCTCTCTCTCTCTCTCTCTCTCTCTCCTCTCTCTCTCTCTCTCTCTCTCTCACTAGAATTTCAAGGTATAGTTGTACCTTTCTTGAGAGAAAGTCAGTGCTCTCTCTCTCTCTCTCTCTCTCTCTCTCTCTCTCTCTCTCTCTCTCTCTCTCACTAGAATTTCAAGGTATAGTTGTACCTTTCTTAAGAGAAAGTCAGTGCTCTCTCTCTCTCTCTCTCTCTCTCTCTCTCTCTCTCTCTCTCTCTCTCTCTCACTAGAATTTCAAGGTATAGTTGTAAATTTCATTAGAGTAAATCAATAGCTATTCTCTCTCTCTCTCTCTCTCTCTCTCTCCAACAATTAAGGAAGCTGGCTCTCTCTCTCTCTCTCTCTCCGACAATTTAGAAAATTAGTTCTCTCTCTCTCTCTCTCTCTCTCTCTCTCTCTCTCTCTCTCTCTCCAACAATTAAGAAGCTGGCTCTCTCTCTCTCTCTCCGACAGTTTAGAAAGTTAGTTCTCTCTCTCTCTCTCTCTCTCTCTCTCTCTCTCTCTCTCTCTCTGTCTGTAGTGTTATAGCGAGTTCCAACTGTACATTTCACATTCACACATATATCTGTATTTCAAAATAGAGGCATCATGAAACTGTGCTTTGATGTCAAAATCTATTTTGTTTAGAATTTTTCTACATGGCTGAATTCTTTATCAAATAACAACAATAAAAAAAATAAAACGTTTTTACATCGTTTTACTGATAAATGCTTCATACTAATTATTATGGAAAATCTAGCACTCTCGGATTTTGAAAAATTCGTTTTCAGTTATTCGCTGGAATAATGTTTAACCGTTTTTTATTATCTTTTGTCATAATAGCTTCTTTAAAATTCATAGATTATAGAGTAAATTCACTCAATGCCCAGAAAAACAGAAGTTTTATTCAGCGCTAAGTGGAATGCCGAATTTGAGTCTCGCTGAAACTAAAAAAAAAAAAATATTTTTAATGAATAAAAAGTTCTGGGCTTACAATGGTTATGTTGTGTATGCAATATATATATATATTTATTTATATATATATATATATATATATATATATATATATATATATATATATATATATATACATATATATATATATATATATATATATATATATATATATATATATATATATATATATATATATATATAAAATACATATATGTATATATCTATATATATATATATATATATATATATATATATATATATATATATATATATATAGGTATATTATGAGAGAGAGAGAGAGAGAGAGAGAGAGAGAGAGAGAGAGAGAGAGAGAGAGAGAGAGAAGAGATAGAGAGAGAGACGAGAGAGAGAGAGAGAGAGTACAGTTTCTTACAACTTATGCACACTCATAAAAACAGAATTGGAATAAAAAAAAAACGTTTAACATAAACTCTTATACTTACAATGAAAACAGGTACAATGACAACCATTTTAATTAGAAAAAATAAACTAGATCTTTATAGACTGTAACTTGTAATCATATGCATACACAATTAAAATTAAGTAAGGAGAAATGAGACAAGGTGTTTAATCAGATATATATGAGCCGTTTTATATGATTATATATATATATATATATATATATATATATATATATATATATATATATATATATATTATATAATATATATATAACCTACAAATCAATTCAGCTCTTTATCTTATCAACAACAGAGTATTACAGTCTACAAAACACGGCCTTCTTTTCTTCAAGAAATTAGCAAGCAATCTGGTTTGGACAGTAAGCATTATTTAATCTTCGTTCAGATTTGTAACCCAAGAACCTGATACACTGATTGGATCCGTAATTCTTTGATAACGTTCAACTGATAAAACATTTATTCTGTTGTTTCAGACTGTTTGAGATTATTTGAGAAACTTCGAATCATTTGCTTTGTATGTAACGGTGGGATTTTTTGTTTCCCCACGATAATGAGATTAAGAATTAGTATTGCAACCAAGCTGAATGAGTCTCTCTCTCTCTCTCTCTCTCTCTCTCTCTCTCTCTCTCTCTCTCTCTCTCTTATTCCGTCCGCCCTTGGGCAAACGTCTTAATCAAATGGAATGTTTTCGAGACGGAATATGTAAAATCATCCTTAATCAAAAAGGTTTGATTAACTCTTTAATTACAAAGTCGAATGAAGTGGAATATGCCACCTGCAGCTGGGCTTCATTTCGTCTTCGTATTTTGTGGAATGAAAGATAATGCATTATATCCACAGTATGTCAATTATTGTCCTTTTGCTCTATTATCTGTAGATTAGTTTCGGACAATTCCCTAATCATTTAAGTTTCAAATAAGGAAGGCTGGCATGAATTCGGGGCCCTTGTCATGGTTACAGATCCACTTCAAAAGTCCATAACTGTAGCGTCTTTTCTCTAGATCTTTAGAATATTTTTTTTTAATCTTTTTCACGACAATGGCTACTTTTTCAGGGAAGGTCCGGTACTCAGTTACAGTTTGGGGCGCCGGCCCTATGTGCCTATACAGGCCCAGGAGGCCTTTGTAACTTTTAATAATTAATTATTGAGATAATGAGATTGAAACCACAACTCCCGGAGGGTGGGGTATTCCATCCCCTCCAAACAAACCCCTTTGGTTGTGAATCCAAGATTCTACTGCTTTTTTATGATTATTTAAAAAAAAACAAAATGCCAGCAGTCATATACCCCTTCGGCTACAATCCCAGACTTCTGAAAAGCTTTTAACAACTCATACGCTACAGTAATTGCAATTCCGCGTAACTGCGTTATGTACTATTTCAAATGGCAGTACATGTTTATTTTTAGCAGAGAAAGAGTGACGTATTTTTTTATTTTTTTAGGCCTACGGCCGAGCGCTGAAGGAACAGCGGGAGTAGAAAGGTTTGAAAGGCGTAACAGGAGGAAAATCTCAAAGCAGTTGCACTATGGGCGGAGAGTAAGATGAAAGAAAGAGAATACGAACGGAGATACAGTAAAAGGAATGAAAGGGGTTGCAGCTAGGGGCCGAAGGCACGCTGCAAAGAACCTTAAAGTTTGTTTGTTTGTTTGTTTGTATGGTGTTTTGACGTTGCATAGAACAAGTGGTTATCCAGCAACGGGACCAACGGCTTGACGTGACTTCCGAACCACGTCGAGAGTGAACTTCTATCACCAGAAATACACATCTCCCACACCTCAATGGAATGCCCGAGAAGAGAACCGTAAAGTAATGCCTACGGTTTACGAAATGTGAATAGGTAAAGTCACTGGTCTTTTTTTTGTATATTTTTTTATTCCGATATTTCCATTCGCATTTTTCCTTCCTTCCTCCCGATATCGATGACGCTTAGCGGCGCCGTTCATTCGGTTGCTTTATATTCCGTTGTGTCTAATAACCAATTGCAATGACATGAGTGCATTTGCATATAGAGGAGATATTATTTGTTTTATAGATTTGCAACAGTTGTAATGGTAATGGCGCTTTTTGTTTCAATAATTTTAATATTTGCAAATGTAATACAGCTCGTAGTGATGATGATGATAATACCTTTTGCAAAAGTGGGTCCGATATATTGTTAACCGGAATATTTTGGGAAAGATAGTTTACCCTTTGAGTTACGGAGTCTTTGATCAGTGGACTTTTATCTTTCTCTGATTGTTAATGACCAATCAACTGTGTTCATATGACACCGAAATGCAAAGGTTCGTATGAATTTGTGTTGACTCATTCATATTCGATGTGGAAATGCATTTACACGTGGGATGAAATGATTGTGTTGGAGTCTGCGAGCTTTTTAAAACTATATCGATGATGTTTTGTGATTGGGCGAGAGAGAAGTTCTTTTAACTGTCGCTGGATAGTTTCCAACAAGAGCCAGTTCCAGGACGGAAACGGGTTCTTGCTTCCAGGGTGGCTACTTCAGAAGTCCAGATGGAAACCCAGATGGAAATCATTGCAATTTATTGATGCTTAAAGCGACCATTTTCCTCGCCATTAAACGCCACTTTCAGTATCCACTTCTCCGAAACAGAATACAGAATTTTGGCCAAAGGCCACGCCCTGGGACCTACGAGGTCATCCAGCGCTGAAACGGAAATTGACAGCAAAAAGGTCTGAAAGGTGTAACAGAAGGAAAACCTCAAAGCAGCTGCACTATGAAGTAATTCTTAGAAGAGGGTGGAAAGTACGATGGAAGAAGGAGAATATGAAAGGAGGTACAGTAAAAGGAATCAAAGGGGTTGCAGCTAGGGGCCGAAGGGACGCTGCAAAAGAACTTTACATAATGCCCCCTACAGGCCATCTTTTCCCATACTTAATTGCGGGTAAGTGTATGCCTGAATATATGTGTGTGTGTGTATAATGTCACTTTTGTCCTGGTTAGAAAATATATGTGATATTGTTTGTGGACAGTGATCAATCTCATCGCTGCCGTAAGATAAACACCTCATCAACCGCGGGAATAAAACCTCTCGTTTTTATGAAACAGTTCATTTTTATGAAGCCATTTACATATTTCTCTTTATCCACCGTCAACAGCGAAGCAGAAAAAGAGGATATAATTGTGTCGCGTATCACTTTCGAACTTCGAAAATAGATTTGGAAAAAAAAAAAAAGTGCCATCGATGCCTTCCATTCAGTTGCTAATAAAACAATGAAAGGGGATTTTCAGCTTAGTCGCCCCCCCCATCCCCAAGAAAAAGGGGAAAAACAAATAATCAGGGAAGAATTATGTGTCAGTTTGAATTTTTCCCATCGTTTCTTTTATTTATTTATTTATTTATTTTTTTTTGCGTATTTCAAACGTCCGTTTTTTCGCGTTATTCTAGCGTTTAGATAAAAAACAAATGGTGCACTGAATTTTTTATATTATGAATGACAAATGGAAAACTTTCTATTTTTTTCTTCGAAAAAATTGAATTGTCGAGCCTGAAATATTTCGGTAAATCTGAAGTGTTGCTGTACAAATAAAAAGTTTTTAAACGATATCCAACTAGTGTGTTATTATCTAATAATAAAAAGAAATATTTACATATTACCTTGTTTATAGGTGGGAGAAGAGACATGCAGAAAGTCCGCTAAGTATCTCTCTCTCTCTCTCTCTCTCTCTCTCTCTCTCTCTCTCTCTCTCTCTCTCTGCTCTCTCTCTCTATATATATATATATATATATATATATATAATATATATATATATATATATATATATATATATAATATATATATATATATATATATATACATATATATATAGTAACTGGTAAATCTGCTTAGGCACGAAGATATAGTAATTCAGTTTGTATTCCACATAGGAAATGAAAAAAGGTATATCTCAGAAATGCCCAACAGTTTCGCTTCCAATGGACCTCTTCTTGGAGCGTTTATTAAGGAAAGAGATAAAGTTTACAGTGCATGCGGCCAAGAAAGGCCTAAAATGTTTTTAAACATAGTTACCAAAACTAGCATTTTGAGCTACAAACTATTCAGCAGTAAAATAACAATAAAAACAAGAATAGCAGTTGAGCAAATGAAAAATACCAAAATATCTAACGAGGTAATACATCCTTTATTTGAAACAGCATTACATACAGTACATATTAACAAAGCCTATACTATATGATAGTTAATGGATAACATATCCAATTTGTACTGACGTTTCAGGACATGTAAGATAAAAGGATCTAATTTATACAAACCAGGCGATAAATTAAAATTTTTTCCTTTGCTGTGAACAATGCAAGCTGTCTCTATCAAATTTCTTTCAATAAAACCTGTGCTCTTAAACAAAATCTTTGACCCGAGCCAGTCAATCGGTGCATTACATAAACTACTATGAACACATAAAGCATTGCTCGTATTATTTGTTCGTATATTATATTTATGATTTAAAATGCGTTTTTCGAGTGTCTTCCCAGATTGTCCTATATAAAAACTACCGCACTTGCATGGGATCTTATATATGACTCCTTCATTGTTCTCCGGACTATTATGAATTAAAGTTTTTCCAATGGTGCTAGGATATGAAAAAGTTGTACTAAAACCAAGTAACTTTAGGGGGTAGACTATAGATTCTAATGTGGGATGGTATGGGAAACATATAAAATCCAGTTTTCTGTTTTTCTCCTTATATGAATAAAATGTTTTTCGTGCTAACTTTAGCACGAAAAACATTTTATTCATATAAGGAGAAAAACAGAAAACTGGATTTTATATGTTTCCCATACCATCCCACATTAGAATCTATAGTCTACCCCCTAAAGTTACTTGGTTTTAGTACAACTTTTTCATATCCTAGCACCATTGGAAAAACTTTAATTCATAATAGTCCGGAGAACAATGAAGGAGTCATATATAAGATCCCATGCAAGTGCGGTAGTTTTTATATAGGACAATCTGGGAAGACACTCGAAAAACGCATTTTAAATCATAAATATAATATACGAACAAATAATACGAGCAATGCTTTATGTGTTCATAGTAGTTTATGTAATGCACCGATTGACTGGCTCGGGTCAAAGATTTTGTTTAAGAGCACAGGTTTTATTGAAAGAAATTTGATAGAGACAGCTTGCATTGTTCACAGCAAAGGAAAAAATTTTAATTTATCGCCTGGTTTGTATAAATTAGATCCTTTTATCTTACATGTCATGAAACGTCAGTACAAATTGGATAATGTTATCCATTAACTATCATATAGTATAGGCTTGTTAATATGTACTGTATGTAATGCTGTTTCAAATGGATGTATTAACCTCGTTAGATATTTTGGTATTTTTCATTTTGCTCAACTGCTATTCTTGTTTTTATTGTTATTTTACTGCTGAATAGTTTGTAGCTCAAACTGCTAGTTTTTGTAACTATGTTTAAAACATTTTTAGGCCTTTCTTGGCCGCATGCACTGTAAACTTTATCTCTTTCCTTAATAAACGCTCCAAGAAGAGGTCCATTGGAGGACGAAACTGTTGGCATTTTCTGAGATATACCTTTTTCATTTTCCTATGTGGAATACAACTGAAAATTTATATATATATATATATATATATATATATATATATATATATATATATATATATATATATATATATATATCTTAATTATAGATGGAACTTGTTACTTCCATAACAACCTCGATAATCTATGATAAAAAAATATTAAGAATTAACGCATACTGAAAAAGGGCAAGGTAGAGAGTTCACTTTGGCCCTCTCTCTCTCTCTCTCTCTCTCTCTCTCTCTCTCTCTCTCATCTATGACAACCTCAACTATGAATGATAAAAAAAAAAAAAAATTAAGTGATACTGGAAAAGTGCCACCCAGAATGTTCACAAAGGCCCTCTCTCTCTCTCTCTCTCTCTTCTCTCTCTCTCTCTCTCTCTCTTGGGGAGAGTAATAAATCATCTTGCGTGCACAATATGCCATAAGGGTTCTGGGATAATTGAAGCTCTCGGGGATAAAGTTACAATGATTTTCTCGCTCGTTTGGGGGTACGAAGCCTTTTAGAGAATTATGAATATACGTTTGAGAAACTATTTTTCTTTCGAAGGTTCTCCTTATTATTGTCTGCATTTTTCTTGATCGAGTTTGGGTGCTAAATTTTCGTCTGAAACTTAGATATTCGTTTGTTTTGGATTGATTACGAATCGGCTTCGATAATACAGTTTCCTCTTTTAGATGAAAACTGAATTAAATTTGTATTTCTTGATTGATTGATTTTTAGTTTCCCGTAAAAAAAAAATAGAAATAAACTATTGAGATGACTTTGTCCGTCCGTCCGCACTTATGCTACCCGCCCTCAGATCTTAAAAACTACTGAGGCTAGAGGGCTGCACATCGGTACGTTGATCATCCATCCTCCTTTCATCAAACTTTCCAAATTGCAACCTTCTAACCTCAGTAATTTTGATTTTATTCAAGATTAAAATTAGCTATAATCGTGCTTCTACCAATCTGTAATTGCTAACAGCCAAAGCAAAATGGAAGTTGTACAATTACATAATTAAGTACATGGGCAACTTGCCTTTGGCCATAACCAGATATTTTTCACTACATTTTTTAATGACTGAGCGACTGTGGTCACTTGCCTATAACTGTTCATTCCCCTTGATTAACCTTTACGTGGCCTGACTTCTACTGTCTCGTTAAATATCCCACCAATGGGCGATGAGGCACATTTTTCATAGAACACTAAGGAAAGAGAGAACAGAATATAGAATTAAGGCCAAAGGCCAAGAATTAGGGACCTATGAGGTCATTTAGCCCTTGAAAGGGGGAGACTGACATCAAGAAGGGTTGAAAGGTGTAATAGGAGGAAAACCTCAGAGCAACTGCACTATGAAACAATTGTTAGAGAAGGTGGAAAGTCAGATGGAAGAGAATATGAACGGAGGTGCAGTAAAAGGAATGAAAGAGGTTGCAGCTGAGGGCCAAAGGAACACTATAAAGAACTTTAATGAATGCCTACAGAGCACCACGTGAGGTGAACTGATGGCACTATCCCCCTAAGAAAACTAAATATTTACAGGTACATAAGAATGCTGTGTACGACGTCAGTTGAGAAGTCGATGATTTACCAGCCACAAAAAATATGACAAAATATTCAAAGGCGATGGCTTTAATCTCAACTCTTCTCTATCAATCATAAATTACATCCATTGACTGACATCATTTATAGTTGTTGGTTTAATAATGCAACTGATGTTACCTATTTTACGATGAATAGATGTAATTGAAACATTATACAACAGCAGTGGCCACTGTGTGTGTTTATCTTTGGATTAAGTAAGTATATCTTAGTTTTACCAGACCACTGAGCTGATTAACAGCTCTCCTAGGCCTGGCCCGAAGGATTAGATATATTATACGTTACTAGGAATCAATTGATTACCTAGCAACGGGACCTACAGCTTATTGTGGAATCGGAACCACATTATAACGAGAAAGGTATTTCTATCACCAGAAATAAATTTCTCTGGTTCCGCGTTGGCCGGGCCGAGAATCGAACTCGCACCACCGAATTAGCAGCCGAGTGCGAAGTCCACTCGGCCAACGTGATACTTTATCTTTGGATTAATGCGTACGACAATCAAATGAAACATTTCATGGCTGCTTGTTCAAGCTTAGGATTATTTGAAATTACCATCATAATGAAGACCTTGTCGTTACCTACCCTTTATGAATATATTTTTTTGTTGAGGTGCAATTTGCAAAATCCCACATACTTGACTCTAGATTAAAACTGTTGCATTAGGATACGACTATTAAAAAAAAAAAGTTAATTACATATTCATGAAATCTTTCATATCAAAATACCAATTCCAAAAATTGCCATACGCATGTGTTTGAATTTTTTTTATTTTTCATTTATTTTTCAGTATTGCTGCATCATATATTGTTTCTGAATTGCCGTCAGGGGTTGAAATAAAACACTAATTCAGACATGATAAACAAAGGTTCTGTGCATGAAAGCACAAATGTTTGAAGGAATAAAAAAAATTACCGTATTCCTTGACGACTTTGACCTTTGACTTTTCATGGAAACGCTTTCATTAGAGTTTAAAATAAATTTTTGCCAATTTCTCTGACAATGATTAAACTACACTGCGATTTATAAATATATATATATATAGTATATATATATATATATATATATATATATATATATATATATATATATATATATATATATATATAGACATATACATATATGTATTATATATTACATGCATACATTTTCATAATTATTTACGTTTATACAGGGATATGTATAAGTACAGTGATGCTCAAATCTCATGCGACATGACTCCATAGGATTTCGTTCAAAATTCACTAACTGGCAACTAGCATGCCCCCATATCTATCTATTATTTCAATGCGGAAACGCGATTATTGCATACAATAAGGCCATAATATGTTTAATAAGAGTGAAATTTGTCATATATTTCAAAACTGTATGAAAATGTAGTGTAGCCAAATTTCAGAAAAAACTTTCGAAACATTTTCAAAACTTTCGTTCACACATTGCTGAAGCATTTGACAAAAAAAAAAAAAATGTCGTAACATTAATAATGCTTCCAAAGCAACATAAAATTTTAAATAGTCCTAATTGATTGCTTTTACTCCTCAATGCTGAAAAAAATGTCAATATGTATACATAAAAGTAGAATGAGCCCACCGATATCAACGTGTGAGGGGATCGTGTGTGACTTGTCATTAGTGTCGGTGCAACAACAACCCCGGTGGTAAACATAAGTAGGTTTACAATGAGTAGCGACAATGAAATTATCTTGAAAACACTTACTTTATATGTGTTAGAGGAATAATTGGATTTTCATACATAATTATTTGTTATAATTCTTAAATATTTAAAAAATGATGGCATATAGCAAATATTCGCACATGCAATTATTCTTTTGTCAAAGCCAAGATATTGTTCCTATGCCTAGGCGTTAGTTTTCTTTACTCTACACTTAACACTCACACCTCTCTATTAATTAACAATTTCTGAGAAATGAGGTTATCTGCACATTCTTGCACTTCAAGTTGCCTTATGAAAGAATGAATTATACACCATAAGCGAGCAGAAGGACTTTTAAGAAAAGAATATTTTAAACCAGTTGAAAAACAAGTTTTTCATACGCCTTGATATTAATACTTAGGATATTTCGATTAATAGCCATCTTCTCCATATAATAAAATCATCATCATCTTTCATTCCTCAAAGAGCAGGTAATCTTTACAAATAAAAACATTAGTAACAGATTATATTTCAGAAGGCTTAGAATATTTTTTAGGCTTATAAATAATTTTGCAACATACAGACACCTTAAACACAGCCTAAAACTTCAACATATGAAGAAAACGGTTGTAATTCATATTCCTATCGTATTCCTCAAATAACAGGTAATCTCTACAAATAAATTCATTAGTAACAGATTACATCTCAGAAGGCTTAGATTATTTCTTTAGGCCTATGAAACATTTTGCAACATACAGGCAGCTTAAACACAGCATAAACTTCAACATTCAAAGAAAACTGGTTGTAATTCACATTCATACTTTGAAAATGTTGTTATTACTGTTGAGCTTATTAGGTCTACTACCACAATGCTGCAGGCGTAGGTAGTTATGTTGACCAGTTCGAGGAGCATGTTAAGAGTGCTTTCATTGATGGCACCGTTAACCTTATCACACCGCACTTTGAACTGAGCAACGTAAAAATAATCACTTCAAACCACACAGATTACGAAACATACCAATGCCTAAAAGGGATCATATATATATGACCATAAGGAAAAATTATGAACTAGCTGTGATCCACAAACTTGTCGACATGTATGATATTAGAAAAAAAAAAAAAAGTTTAACACTACTTGGCAACGTCACGCTGAGTCTGGGAATCTGGACGATATAAAAAGAATCATGTCGCATGAGATTTGAGCACCACTGTACATACGCACATACACACACATATATTTCATACATACTCATACGCCTGAAAAAAAATATATCGATTGGTAATCAGTAAAGGAGACGAAAAATCTTTTTTAATTTCCCTACGGTACAATAATCCTTAAAATTATGGAATTAGCTGATTATCCAAAAAAAAAAACAAAAAAAAAAAAAAAAAAAGGCGAACAATCTATTATTTTAATTTCCATGGCGGCCTTTCCGTGTGTGTGTGTGTGTGTGTGTGTGTGTGTGTGTGTGTGTCCCACCCCCTTTGCGCAAGGAAAAATCATAACAGTAAATTTGGAATAAACAGTTTACCTCTTTCCAAAAATGATGGAAAAATATTTACCAGGCTCAGTGAATCTAATTTATCTAAACCAGTTGAGTTTTCTTTCATCACAAACTCATTAGTAACTATATAGCTCTTAATATAATCTTATATGCAAATTGTATATAATATATTATATGTATTCCCGACAAAACATCCACCATGCAGTTGACTTTGTTGGAAAATGCTCAGTTTCATTCGAATTCATTGTAATTTTTCTATTCACAGTAATTGGTCTGTTTCTTTTTTTTCTCTGTTAATTATCATACGTACCCTGTCATAAAAGTTAGTAGCATTTCATACTGCTCGGGCCAGTATTATGCAAATTTTGAGTCTAATGCTTATGAGAGAGAGAGAGAGAGAGAGAGAGAGAGAGAGAGAGAGAGAGAGAGAGATTCTTGCACAATGAAAATCATAAATCGTATGATGGTTTTGTCTTGGCGTCTAGTTCAGTCATCAGTGATATAAATAAACCAATCCTTATCAGTTTCTCTTTTCGGTAAAATCGTCATTACTCTGAAGGCCATAATACGAATTTATACTTAATTCTTAACTCTCTCTCTCTCTCTCTCTCTCTCTCTCTCTCTCTCTCTCTCTCTAGGTAGAATCGGAATTTCTCTGAACACCGTAAGACGTATCCAAACTTCATACCAAGCTTTAACTCTCTCTCTCCCTCTCTCTCTCTCTCTCTCCTTTTAAGAATATACTGGCTGACATTTCTCTAGAACGAGTTATAAATGGAAAGCAATAATTAAGAGAAGCCGAGCCAGTACTGCAAGAGACGAACTTTCGTAAAGCGGTTGATAGCTGCAATATTTAGCCCTAATATTTAGCTACAACATCTGTCAACGCTAACGAGGGCAAAGAGAAAATTGTTCACAAATTTTTCTATTGAAAAAAAACACCTTTGCGTTCTGAGATACGCCGCTGGGACATCTGTTAAAGAAATAGTCTTAGGATCTTCAGCGTCAAGTACGCACGCCATTGAAATAATATGTGAGAGCGGTCTTTGCATACTCGTACAATTACAACGGCCTGGTGTAGGAATATTATTGGGCTGAGGGTAATGGGATCTGGGAAATGATTTAGAACAGAAGAGAACATATTATAAGAATTTAGGCCAAAGGCCAAGCACTGGGACCTACGATGAGGTCATTCAGAGCTGAAATGGAAATTGGCAGTAAAAGGATTGAAAGGTGTAACAGGAGGAAAATCTCGAAGCAGTTTCACTATGAATCAATTAAGAGAGGGTTAAGGAAAGTAAGATTGAAAAAAGCGAATATGAAAGGAGGTGCAGTAAAAGGAACGAAAAATGGTTGCAGGTAGGGGCCTAAGGAAGGCACGCTGCAAAGAACCTTTAGTAATGCCTACAGTGCACAACATGGGGTCCACTGACGGCACTACCCCATACGGGGAACAATTTTTTAGAAGAGGGTGGAAAGTAAGATATAAAAAGAGAATATGAGGGGTTGCAGCTAGGGGCAGAGGAACGCTGCTAAACGACCTTACGTTTTGCCTACAGTGCACCTCAATGAAATACACCATTGCACATTGACTACTGACAAAAAAGAAGAGCAAAAATCACTGATATGATTCAGACTTTGTGCCAAAATTATCCCTTTTTTTCACGTTATAATTCTTTGTACTAGAAATATTAAGTGTTTAATTCTGGCAGCTGAATGAAATGATTGCAATACAGTACAATGGAAATCATATATAATTCCATGATCCGATGTGAAATATATTTTTCATTGACGTTCTTAATAAAATAATTGAAGTGATACAATTCTCCATTGTGAAATAAAACGTTTATTAAAAGTATTTTAACAAACGCATTGAAATGATACAATTCTCTCTCTCCCTCTCTCCTCACTTCAACGTCATGCTTCTGTTTACATTTAGACAATTAAATCAAAGAGACGAAGCCGATAGCATTTTCTACCACTGTTTCATTTATCAGATTTAAAGACCCCATTTGCAAAATAATTGCATTTCCTAACTTTGTCAGTATTTGGTTATGAATTCAATCGTCCAATTATACCTTTTATCATGGCAGTTTATTCCAGTTAACAGTTTTGTTTTGTCAGTACTAAATAAACAATGGGGATTATTTTTATATATCTATATATATGTTTTTTTTGTCCAGTTTGTTGAGTGGCCTGTGAATCAAGTGTAATAAATTGGCAACAGACTTCCACTGCATAGTTAATGTGACATCTCTTTACATGCTTACGGGGAATGCTGGTCGTATATATATACGCGCTTGATGGCACGCGCTACGCAGTGCTGGAACCTGGTGCTGTCTGTGATGTCTCCCTTATGCTCACGATTCCCTACCTACCCTGCCCATTCCAGAGGCGGACAACAGGTTGGGATGAGGAGGGTTGATATGTAATATCTACCCTACCCTCCTGATCCCCTCCTTACCCCACCCCCACTAGGCCGGACAAGCAGGTTTGCAGCAGGAGGGTTGATGTTTCATGTGTTCCTTACCCTCCAGATTCCCTACCTACCACCCACCCTGCAGGGGCGGACAAACAGGTTTGTAGGAGGAGGGCTGATGTGTCATGTCTCCCCTACCCTTCTATTCCCCTCATTCCCCCGCCCCTCCAGGGCAGACAAGCAGGTTTGTAGGAGGAGGGGGGATGTGTCATGTCTCCACCCTCCAGATTCCTTACCTATCCTGACAGCCACCAGGGGTGGACAAGCAGGTTTGCATGAGGAGATTGTATGTGTTTTATCTACCCTACCCTCCTGATCCCCTCCTTACCCCACCCCTCCAGGGCGGACAAGCAGGTTTGCAGAAGGAGGGCTGATGTGTCATGTCTCCCCTACGCCCTATAAGCTTTTTGTTTCTATTTAATGTTTTGATCTCACGTCAAGCAAGTGAACACTGATATTTAATGTGAAATAAAAAAAAAAAAATCATAGACAAAACATTACAAGGATGTTCAGTATGATTTTATTTAACAAGCTGTTTAATCTGTTTTCAGCGACCGCCCCCCACCCCTACCCCGCGCCCCCAGGCTCTGAAAACGTACATACTACACACCGTCTTTATTCCACCGCTGTTGACTCTGGGACAAATTGGACGAAATCTGTTGCGCTGGGAAAAATAAGAACATTGTTTAAACTCCATCAACCTTTGTTCAGAGTATCATCGTTTGCTCTTCTCAGATTCACTTCGAGCGGCTTTGATGGAACTCAGTCGGTTTGCTCTAGGAATTGGTAATGGCTGTAGCACCCTAAAAAAAAAGAAATGGAATCGTTTTCATTAGTTCAGCATCTCTCTCTCTCTCTCTCTCTCTCTCTCTCTCTCCTCTCTCTCTCTCTCTCATTCGATCAATATGTTAAACGTATGTTTAGGGAATGATTCTAATTAGTTGAGCTTGTATGATGATCCCTCTGCCTCTCTTCTCTCTCTCTCTCTAACAATATATATATATATATATATATATATATATATATATATATACTATGTACCATATAACACACACACACACACACAGACACACACACACACATATATATATATATATATATATATATATATATATATATATATATATATATATATATGTGTGTGTGTGTGTGTGTGTGTGTGTGTGTGTGTGTTTTTAGCACAATTATATATATGCACAAACCTGCACACTCAAATGAAAGAAAGAGCGAGAGAGAGAGAGTTTTGGCATATGTAAAGTCCATGTGGTCCTGACCTTTACTAATGGTATTATCTGGACCTCAAAAGAATTTCTGAAATAGCAGTTGTCATGAAAAAAGAAAAAAGGAATTCGGAATTATTGAAACAAAGTAAGCTGCTTTTGAACGTTTAGTCATCTTATAGACTTACAGGCCTTTGAATGTCATAGGATTTTGTTTTGGAATTTTCCTCGTGGATACTTCAATTTTCCAGTTTTCTGTCAAAGAAAGCTATTGCACGCCTGCTTTGTTTGTCCATCCGCCCTTAGATCTAAGAAAAACTACTGAGGCTAGAGGGCTGCAATTGGTATGTTGATCATCCACCCTCCAACCATCAAACTACCAAATTGCAACCCTCTAGCCTCAGTAGTTTTTATTTTATATCTAAGGTTAAACTTAGCCATAGATCGTGCATCTGGCAGCGCTTTCCGGAGGCAAGGGTAGTAGCCGCACTCCACCGCATCTGGTGAGCAACTGGAATCCTGCCGGTCTTAGAGCGTTATACGTTGAACGGAAAACTTGATTTCAGGGCATTTCAGACCACCAGAACGTCCACTTTTAGGCAACTCTGGACATCAACGATGCCATCCCGCGCCAGAACGCCCATTTCCCTTCTTCGTTCCATTTAATAAGAGTCGTTAATATCCTTCCTTCGCCTTCATCTGGAGGGATCACCTCGCTGATAATGTAATTTGCCTTGAAGGAGTCCTCCCTCCCATCCTCCAGGATGGAGGATTATTATTATTGTTATTATTGGCAGTTTTTAATTAGCGACGGAGGGAGGACCAGGAGAGGATGAGGATGAGGATGATGATAAGGCCGCGTTCATTAGTTTCCCCCACCGGATGGAAATCAGCTTCTTTTTCATTACCTCTGTATCGCTGCTTTCTCCATTTCCTCATTAATCACGCGGGTTGTGTTTGTGTGTGTGTGTGTGTGTGTTGAGGCGGGATATGTGGTTGCCATAATTCATATGTTGTTATTATTATTATTATTATTATTATTATTATTATTATTATTATTATTATTATTATTATTATTATTATTATAGACTGAGATTGGAAGAATCCAATGTGTTGTTCCCAATATTATTATTATTATTATTATTATTATTATTATTATTATTATTATTATTATTATTATTATATTATTATTATTATTATTATTATCGCATGCTCTCTCTATTTCCGGGTGCAAAGATGAAAAGTAAAACTCGAACGACACCAGAGCCACTCATAATTCAGAGAGATTTAGGCATTAAGGAATGGCTCTGGGACAGAGCTCTGGATTTTCTGCTTTTGTAATCTCTCCTGAGTGATGCAATAATATTACTTCGCTTTTTATTTTTCTGATTGATAGGGCACACGTCATCAAAACATGGCCGACGTCATATGTGCAAATCGAAACACAGAAATGGAGTCAGATGATTCTCACTGTCTCTCTCCATATGGATATTGAGTAACGAGAAATGCAAAGCTGCTACTCTCTCTCTCTCTCTCTCTCTCTCTCTCTCTCTCTCTCTCTCTCTCCATATGAATATTGATTAACAAAAAATAAGTAACTCCTTCTCTCTATCTCTCTCTCTCTATGGATATTGAGTAACGAGAAATGCAAAGCTACTCTCTCTCTCTCTCTCTCTCTCTCTCTCTCTCTCTCTCTCTCTCTGTGACAAATGAAAAAAAGATGAAGGTAAAAAAAAAAAAAGGAAGTTCCCATTGTAGGTTTACGCTGTTGTCAGGAGGAGCCAATATGGGTCTGGTCGTAGGATTGACCTGCATGAATTATTTTTCCCATTTGGGTAGAGAGGTGGTAGAGAGGTGGTCCAGGTAGATGTAGGCAAAATGTCCAAGGCCTCCATCAACACATCTGCTTGCTTGTTTGTTTGTTTGTGCTCTAATAAACTTCCTCTGCATCATCTGCAGCTTTCAACATCAGATGCGAGATACGCAACAGTGATGTGTTTGCCAATGAAATAAGAAGGGTATATATATTCCATCCGCGGCATTTCATCATATGTTTATCTCGCTCGATCTGCTCGCTGATCAAGGATTCCAGGAATTGGTCAGTCTTGGAATAGGACGTTTTCGATTAAATGTAATTCCTTCAATAAAGAATCGTCCGTCTGAGTGGTTGAATAACGAGTAGAAAAGTTATTGCTGTCTGAAAGGAATTTTGCATTTACGTAGTTAACATATTCTCTCTCTCTCTCTCTCTCTCTCTCTCTCTCTCTCTCTCTCTCTCTCTCAAGGCCTAGAAATTCATCATGCTCGTGAATTCAAACTCTAAATTCCATTTTGTATTCCTCTCTCTCTCTCTCTCTCTCTCTCTCTCTCTCAGGCCTCGAAATTTATCATGTTCTTGGATAGATTTGATATAACCTAATTGCAATATAGATGTAAAAGATATTATTGTTACTACGTACTCAAATATCTGACGCAACTGTTCGCAATGATTACATTAAAACAAAATTTTCTCTCTCTCTCTCTCTCTCTCTCTCTCTCTCTCCTCTCTCTCTCTCTCTCATTACTTACATATCCTTGAAATGAAGAGTGCGGACAGGCAAACGAATAGCCATCTTAATGACTTCGACAGAAAAGTCATAAAAATTATGCTTTACATACAATCAAATAATTCAGCAATATACAAGTATCAGAAACAGAGTCGCCCTATATTTATATGAGGTAACTAACAGCTATATATAATTTACACTGCGGATACCCGTAGCCTACATCCTGGCTAGGCAGTAATAAGCGAATTAGCCTAACGATGCAATGTTAACATAGCAGTAATTGAGGTGTTCGGTTAACTTAGGCAGTTACATGTACGTTGACGTAGCATATTAATTATAGAAAGACACGGCTAATACACATCCTGCAACATTGGATAATACATCTCGATATTCATTCGTATGCAGATGAATACAGCAATAAATGTATTAATTATTGGACGCATAAAATATTCGTATTTTCTTTTTTCAATTTTTTTTCAAACTTGATAATCAAGAGGACATTACTTATTAGCGTCATACAGAGAGAGAGAGAGAGAGAGAGAGAGAGAGAGAGAGAGAGAGAGAGAGAGAGAATCATATCCGCATACCTGACTGCATTCCTGTTATGTCATATGCGCAAGTGACGTCATCCATGTTATGATGACAAGTACTATCGATGTTTTCAGAAAATATAATATATATGTCATATTTTGAAGTCGATCCAAAAAAGACGAGTTTCATCAATAGAAATGAGTTATATAGTTTTATCTGGTTAGCGTTGTATTTCAACAGCTTTGCGAAGTTACGTTAGGTGAGTTTAATTAGAATGACCTTGCAATGCTGTTGATAACGATGACGTTAAAGATGATAATGATGAAGAGATATAAAGCAGTGGAGCAAATGAAGATCCAAGACGCAAGTTCATTAAAAAAAAAAAAAAAAAAAAAAATGGCCGCTACAGCGTATAATCAAAGCCACCGAAAACAGATCTCTCTTTTGGTGGTCTCGGTACAATGCTGTGTGAGCCGCTGCCCATGAAGCTTGAAGCACGGCCCGGTGGTGGCCTGGCATATATCGTTGCCAGAAGCAAGCAGGATTATGGCTAACTTTAACCTTGAATCAAATAAAGGCTACTGAGGCTAGAGGGCTGCAATTTGGTGTGTTTGATGATTGGAGGGTAGATGATCGACATACCAATTTGCAGCGCTGTAGACTCAGCAGTTTTTGAGATCTGAGGGCGGACGGAAAAAGTGCGGACGGACAGACAATTTCAGCGACGGATTTCAATTTCCGTAATTAATAACGGTCCGTCAGATTAAGCCTCCCTGAGAAGGGGGTGGCCCCACCGAATCTTTCATCTGAGACTTTGATCAGCAAATTAAATGTGATTGGAATAGCATTTCGTCGCAAAATTAGAACAGGGACAAATGAAGCATTTAGCTGTTCAGATGAATTAGAATATTTCGGATTGGCTCGATAGGTCAGCCGGAAAATGAATTATTATTATAATTTTTTTAGGATATATGACATTTGTGAGTGATACTATATAAATCTTTATAAAGATATGGCATTTGTGACTGACTGTAGCTAAACAGGTTTATGTGATAATGACTTTCCTTTGTTATTTCGAGTACAAAATTTATTTTAATTACAGATAAAACTGGATAGATGAAAAACAAATGGATTGCATAATGAAAATCATTTTTGAAAGGTTTGTATGATTGAGAAATTCAGTATTTTTTAAGGACTGAAAGTACCATGATCTTGGAAAAGGTCATTTGATACAAAAAATTATTATTCAGAGAGTTAGTTATAATGCCATCTCTATAATAATAAAATCCAAGTGGATCTTTTTTGTTTGTCCGCCCCTCCTGGGGGTCGGGGTTAGTAGGGGAGAAATGACACATCATCCATCCACCTCTGCAAACCGGTTTGTCCGGGCCGATTGGTATGGTGGTAGGTAGGGGAGAAATGACACATCCACCCACCTCCTGCAAACCTGTTTGTCCGCCCCGAGTTTGGGCGAGGTAGGTAGGGGAGAAATGATACAACACCACCCAACTCAATGCAAAACCTGTTTGTGCCACCGCCCCCGAGTGGGGACGGGGATTAGTAGGGGAGAATGACCACATCATCCATCCACCTCTGCAAACCGGTTTGTCTGGGCCGATTGGTGTGGGGGTTGGTAGGGGAGAAATGACACATCCACCCACCTCCTGCAAACCTGTTTATCCACCCTGAGTGGTTACAAGGTTAGTAGGGGAGATATGACATCCACCCACCTCCTGCAAACCTATTTGTCCGCCCTGGGTGTGGGAGGGGTAGGTAGTGGATCGGGAAAGTGGGGAAACATGATGGGCAGTGCAATTACTCTCTGGTTCTCAGCAACGGCCTGGTCTGCGTTCGCTAGGTCCATGGACCGCTCCTGGTCGACCGCCCACCAGTTCACCCAGATGTAAATAGGTGCCGACGTTTGCTGGGTTCAAGGTTGAAAGGTGAGGCTAGCAGTCCATCCCTGAGGATCTGCGGGGAAGTGGGGAGTGGAGGCTTCATCGTTCTGATACTATATATATATATATATATATATATATATATATATATATATATATAGATATATAATATATATATATATATTATGTATCTATAGATATATATAATATATATATATATATATATATATATATATATATATATATATATATATATATATATATATACATATATACATATATATATATATATATATATAATATATATATATATATATATATATATATATATAATAATATATAGTATATATATATACGATATAAAACACATATCATAATGTAGCAAAGATAACCATATGAATAAATATACCACTGGGTTTCTAGGTCACAGCGATCTGTTTTTTTATTTTAGTTGTCTAAAACAAATCCTGTGAAGTCTAAAGTCCACGTTTTTTTTCTTTTATGAAGCTTCCATCAATTAAGGTACAGATGAATACGGAATAACGACCCGCTATTGAAGTCCTCGTATGATACTGGGCATTCTGTGTGTAATAAGAAATGACGTCAGTTACGGCTGCATTCAGATGATACTTCCTGATCGCGTCTGATAGTTCGGGAAGAATTATGAATTAATTAAATGTAACATCAAACCAACTGAAGTGATTGCGTAACGCAGTCTCTCTCTCTCTCTCTCTCTCTCTCTCTCTCTCTCTCTCTCTCTCTCTCTCTCTCTCTCTCTTTATTGTTTGATTGTTTATACCAGTTTAGTGAGTGATTTCAGCTTTAGACAATTTAAATCTCTCTCTCTCTCTCTCTCTCTCTCTTTCTCGTGTTTGAATGCTCATTAATTACCAGATAAGAGGGATTTCATCTGCCAGGGAGTCTCTTTTGAAGTCCAGAAAAACAGGAAAGGGTTAAGCGCAAATGTCTAATTCATCCTTGTAATTTCACTTTTATATTTCAGTTCCCATTACCAGCTCCACTTCTGTATCCACTTCTATGCCTCCTCCTCCTCCTCCTCCTCCACCAGAGGTCGCTGTGACAAACCTCCCGCCCCCCAATATGTGGCTGCAAGGTACTGCAAGCGAATACTCTCTCCTCGGTGTCATAACTTTTGGGGAATTTTAGCCAACCAGTTAAGGTAATCAAGTAGTTCTGGAAAAGAAAAAAAGATTCTCACCTCAAGGAAATGTTCGTCGAGGTATTCAGATGTCTCGTATTATTTCTCGAGATGGTGTATATTAGGAATATAAAACTATATCTTATTATTTCTGTGAGGTGGTGTATATTTGAAATATAAAATTATATCTAATTTCTGTGAGTTGGTATATTAGGAACATAAAACCATATCTTATTATTTCTGTGAGTTGGTGTATATTAGGAATATAAATTTATATCTTATTATTTCTGTGAGTTGGTGTATATTAGGAACATAAAATATCTTATTATCTCTGTGAGTTGGTATATTAGTAGCATAAAACTATATCTTATTATTTCTGTAAGTTGGTTAAATTGGGAATATAACATTATATATTACTATTTGTGTGTTGGTTTATATTAGGGAAATAAAATTATATCTTATTATTTCAGTGAGTTGGTGTATATTAGGAATATAAATGTTTTTTTTTTTTTTTTTTGCGTTTTGTAAGACATCCAGTGCACTTTTGCCTAAAGTTTGTCGTACAAATAAAACATGAATAGAGAAAGATGCCAAATGTTACCTATTCATTTCTTTAAGTGTTAAATTTTTTTTATATGTTTTTTTTTTACTTATGTTTTTTTTTTTTTTTAGTTTTGAAGGAATTCACATTTTTAAAGGAATTCATAATTTTAACTTATGCAACAAAATCAGATTTGAAGTGTTGTTAGTTTTTGAAGGCTTGTGGACGCAGTGGACATTTTCAAAATAATTTCTGGTGATACACTAAACCAGCTTTTTTGAGAATGCAGACTTTTCTTGTACTTGCAGTAATTGTCGCCATCGATTGCTTTTATTGAATAGTTTCAATTTTAGCCTAAGAATAGGCAACTCATTCCGAGAGAGAGAGAGAGAGAGAGAGAGAGAGAGAGAGAGTTACAAGGAGTTACAAGGATTAGGATGTCTCAAAGACTTGTTAGCTGTAGCCTAGGACAAGGCAACTTTCCGCACAAGGAAGAGAGAGAGAGAGAGAGAGAGAGAGAGAGAGAGAGAGAGAGAGAGAGAGACGGTAAAATCATCCATATAAAAATGGAGTCAAGATATAAAAAGGCACCCGGGCAGACGGCTATAATTAACAGCTCGAGGGAACGACAGCACCACCGGTAATTGAGAACAAAGTTCCCAAGGGCGTGATGAGGACCTCAGCTTTCAACGTGATCTTTGAAGCGAGTGGTAAAACAGCGAACCAATTGGAAATAGCTACCGCTGTGTGAAATATTTTGGATATTATTATTATTATTGTTATTTGGTCTCTAATTTTGCTATTGCCTTTTTTTCTCTTCTTTTTTTATTATGTCTTATTTATTTTGAAATTGTTTTTTTTTTTATTTCTTATTTATTTATTTATAGATTTACTAATTTTTTAGTTCACCTTGAAACATTGAACTTCCATTTACATCAAACAAAGGAGATGAATTTATAAGTCTAATTATAGTTTCCAGAGCTAAGACTGGAAATTAATTGCATGCAAGACTTTCAGACGAAAAGAATATATTGCAAACTTGCATCATTTCAAAAAGGAATGAGAAATGACATCCAGAATTGTTTAAGGAGTTTCTGCTCTTACGATATTACTAATACGATATTCCCCTACTTTACCATCCTCACAAAAATCAAGGAAAAAAAAAAAATCGGGAGTTACATCTAAATACATTTGTCTGAAACCGCTATCCTTGGAATAGAAAAAAAAAGAAAAAAAAAATTATATGTTTTTTTTTTCAGTTTGTGGGAGTTACCCACCCACCTACAATAATATGTACTTCAAAAATATATACTTATCCTCAGCCAACTCTTGGAACACAAAATGGGTTCGCAAAGGAAAACTGAAAGTTATGTAACAATAAGGAGGGGAATATATATATATATATATATATATATATATATATATATATATATATATATATATATATATATATATATATATATATATATATATATATATATATATATATACATTCCTTTCGGGGGGCGGACATTCTTATTACAAAATACAAAACTGCTTATGTAAGAGACCTCTCTCTCTCTCTGCTCGGTCTCTCTCTCTCTCTCTCTCTCTCTCTCTCTCTCTCTCTTCTCTCTTTCTATTAACGTTACACGAAAACCACCAGACAAGAAATAATGGATGGAAACTATAAAACTGAAGAGATGCAACACATCCTCTGTGGGAACTTCTTTACATTCAAGATATATGACACGTGGGATAAACTGCCACCAGAAAGAAGTTGTAAACAGCAACATTGTGGAAGAAGAGTTTAAAAAAAAGCTAGAGAAAATCATTAGGAGGACACTGTGAATGAACAGAAAACCTGCTCCTAGAGGTGAGTGAGCACACGATATCTCCTCTTTGGATGGACTAGTAAATCTTTGAGACATCCTAATCCTTGTAACTCCTTGTAACTAACTCTCTCTCTCTCTCTCTCTCTCTCCACTGATTCTGTGAATAATATTTGCGTTCACATTTAATACATCAGAGAATTCCGCCCTCCCCTTCTCCCCTCTCTCTCTCTCTCTCTCTCTCTCTCTCTCCTCTCTGGGCGTCTGACAGCTTATGTGGTCACCCATCCACGTATCGTTATCGCCTTATATACCTACGCTAATATTGAGAACGCTGTCTCTTTATGCTTTAGAGTAATGCATCAATATAAGCCTCTGATTTCGACTTCAATTAGGCATTGCATAATTACCCAGCATATTTTTCTCTGGAGTATAAACCAGAAAATGATGATGAAGCATAAACTCAGGCTAATTCTGCAATAGAAAAAAAATAATAAAATAATAAATAAGTAAATAAATATTCCATAAGGAAATTCCCGTCATTTAGTAATCGATTATGGACGTGAATTGTCGAAGAATCACATTTAGAAATACTCACATTATCAACTCAATAAATTCCAAGGTAAATGATTATTTTGATGATAATATAATTCTGATTAACCTTGCAAATAAATCTTTTTTATAATGATTCACTGAGAATAGGAACGATATCCACTGTATTATTATTCATTGCCGTATTATTACTATTATTATTATCTTTTTTTTTTCTATCACAGTCCTCTAATTCGACTGGGTGGTATTTATAGTGAGAGGTTCCGGGTTGCAACCTGCCTCCTAAGGAGTCCATCACTTTTCTTATTATGTGCGCCGTATCTAGGATCACACTCTTCTGAATGAGTTCTAGAGCTACTTCAGCCTCTAGTTTTTCCAGATTCCTTTTCAGGGATCTTGGGATCGTGCCTAGTGTTCCTATGATTATCGGTACAATTTCCACTGGCGTATCCCATATCCTTCTTATTTCTATTTTCAGGTCTTGATACTTATCCATTTTTTCCCCTTTCATTCTCTTCAACTCTGGTTTCCCATGGTATTGCGGCATCAATGAGTGATACTTTCTTCTTGATTTTGTCAATCAACGTCATGTCTGGTCTATTCGCATTATCACCCTATCCGTTCTGATACCATAGTCCCAGAGGATCTTTGCCTGATCGTTTTCTATCACTCTTCAGGTTGGTGTTCGTACCACTTATATGCAAGGTAGCTGGTGTTTCTTGCACAGGGTTCAGTGGAGGGCTTTTGCTAGTGAATCATGCCTCTTTTTGTACTGGTTCTGTGCAAGTACCGGACATTCGCTTGGTATGTGGTTTGTGGTCTCATTTTTCGTATTGCACTTCCTACATATGGGAGAGATGTTATTTCCATCTATCGTTCTTTGGAAATATCTGGTTCTTAGGGCCTGATCTTGTGCCGCTGTTATCATTCCTTCAGTTTCCTTCTTAAGCTCTCCACTCAATAGCCATTGCCACGTGTCATCACTGGCTAGTTCTTCAGTCTGTCTCATGTATTGTCCGTGCATTGGTTTGTTATGTCATTCCTCTGTTCTGCTTGTCTTTCTCCTATCTCTGTATATTTATGGGTCTTCGTCTACTTTTATCAGTCCTTCTTCCCATGCACTCTTTAGCCACTCGTCTTCACTGGTCTTCATATATTGCCCTAGTGCTCTGTTCTCGATGTTGACGCAGTCCTCTATGCTTAGTAGTCCCTCCCTCCTTCCTTTCGTGTTATGTATAGTTTGTCCGTATTTGCTCTTGGGTGTAGTGCTTTGTGCATTGTCATATGTTTCCTCGTTTTCTGGTCTATGCTGCGAAGTTCTGCCTTCGTCCATTCCACTATTCCTGCGCTGTATCTGATTACTGGCACTGCCCATGTGTTTATAGCTTTTATCATATTTCCAGCGTTGAGTATTGACTTGAGTATCGCCTTGAGTCTCTGCATATATTCTTTCCTGATCGTGCCCTTCATCTCTTGATGTTTTATATCCCCTCCTACCATTATTCCCAGGTATTTGTATCCCGACTCATCTATGTGTTTGATGTTGTTCCCATCTGGTAGCTTTATCCCTTCAGTCCTTATTACTTTGCCCTTTTGTTTTGTATGTTGACTAAGGCCCATTTTTTTTTTTCTATTCCAAACTCCATCCTGATGTCCCCAGATACAATTCTTACAGGTCTGGATTAGGGTTATCTATTCCTTGATGCTCTTACCATACAGCTTGATGTTCGTCTATGAACATCAGATGGTTGATTCTGTTGCCTCTTTTCTTTATTATATTATTATTATTATTATTATTATTATTATTGGCCTTTAAGTTTGCTATTGCGCCTTTTCTTCCTTTTTTTTTCTATTTTTTATTATATTTTTTTATTCTTTTATATGTTTGATATCATTATTATTATCATTATTTTTTTTTTTTTTTTTTTGTTTTTTTTTTTTTTTGCTCTATCACAGTCTCCAATTCGACTAGGTGGTATTTAATAGTGTGGGGTTCCGGGTTGCATCCTGCCTCCTTAGGAGTCCATCACTTTTCTTACTATGTGCGCCGTTTCTACGATCGCACTCTTCTGCATGAGTCCTGGAGCTACTTCAGCCTCTAGTTTTTCTAGATTCCTTTTCAGGGATCTTGGGATCGTGCCTAGTGCTCCTATGATTATGGGTACGATTTCCACTGACATATCCCATATCCTTCTTATTTCTATTTTCATATCTTGATACTTATCCATTTTTTCCCTTTCTTTCTCTTCAACTCTGGTGTCCCATGGTATTGCGACATCAATGAGTGATACTTTCTTCTTGACTTTGTCAATCAACGTCACGTCTGGTCTATTTGCACGTATCACCCTATCCGTTCTGATACCATAGTCCCAGAGGATCTTTGCCTGATCGTTTTCTATCACTCCCTCAGGTTGGTGCTCGTACCACTTATTACTGCAAGGTAGCTGAAGTTTCTTGCACAGGCTCCAGTCGAGGGCTTTTACCACTGAATCATGCCTCTTTTTGTACTGGTTCTGTGCAAGTGCCGGGCATTCGCTTGCTATGAGGTTTATGGTTTCATTTTTCGTATTGCACTTCCTACATATGGGAGAGATGTTATTTCCGTCTATCGTTCTTTGAACATATTTGGTTCTTAGGGCCTGATCTTGTGCCGCTGTTACCATTCCTTCAGTTTCCTTCTTTAGCTCTCCCCTCTGTAGCCATTGCCATGTGTTATTGCTGGCTAGTTCTTTAGTCTGTCCCATGTATTGTCCGTGCATTGGTTTGTTGTGCCAGTCGTCTGTTCTGTTTGTCATTCTTCTGTCTCTGTATATTTCTGGGCCTTCGTCTACTTTTATTAGTCCTTCTTCCCATGCACTCTTTAGCCACTCGTCTTCACTGGTTTTCAGATATTGCCCCAGTGCTCTGTTCTCGATGTTGACGCAGTCCTCTATACTTAGTATTATTATTATTATTATTATTATTATTATTATTATTATTATTATTATTATTATTATATTATTATATTATTTTTATTATTATTATTATTATTATATATTTTTTTCTAATATTTTCGATATTATTATTTGGTCTCCAATTTTGCTATTGTTTTTTTTGTATTTCTTATTTATTTATTTATAGGTTTATTAATTTTTTTAGTTCAACTTAAAACATTAAACTTTCTTTTCAATCAAACAAAAGAGATGAATTTATACGTCTAATTATAGTTTCCAGAGCTCAGACTGGAAATGAATGCATGCAAGAATTTCAGACGAAAAGAATATATTGCAAACATGCATCAGTTAAAAAAGGAATGAGAAATGACATACAGAATTGTTTATGGAGTTTCTGTTCTTTACGATATTACTAATACAATATTCCCCCTACTTTACCGTCCTCACTAAAGCTAAGTAAAAAAAAAAAAAAAATTAAAAAAAAAAAAAAAAAAATTAAAAAAAATTTAGAAGTAACATCTCAAAACATTTGTCTGAAACTGCTATCCTGGGAATAAAAAAAAGAGAAAAAAAAAATAAATATTTTGATCACCTTTTTGTGGGAGTTATCTACCTACAATAATATATACTTTAAAAATATTTACTTTATCCTCAAGCCAACTCTCGGAACACAAAATGGGTTCGCAAAGGGAAAACTGAAAGTTATGTAACAAGAAGGTGGGGAAAAATATATATATACATTCCTTTTGGGGGCGGACATTTTTATTACAAAATACAAAACTACTTAGGTAAGATCTCTCTCTCTCTCTCTCTCTCTCTCTCTCTCTCTCTCTCTCTCTCTCTCTCTCTTTTCTATTTACGTTAAACGAAAACCAGACAAGAAATAATGGAGGAAACTAGAACTGAAGAGTTT
>NC_061098.1:27642136-27655494 GCF_015104395.2 Macrobrachium nipponense | reverse complement strand
TTTGTTTTTTGAAGTGACAATAGCAGGTAATTTGACCTCGCTAAGCCTCTGGCACCCCCAGGTGTGTTAGTTGTGTTAGACACCAGGGGGTGTGTTAGACCCCAGGGGGTGTGTTAGACTCCAGGGGGTGTGTTAGACCCCAGGGGGTGTGTTAGACTCCAGGGGGATTGTGGATAGAGACGTATTAGCATGAATATAGATTAAGTTTCCTGAGAGGTTACTTCAAAATGCAACTTTGTTTTTGAGGTGGATCTCTATTTTTCCCAAGATTTTCGTCTTCGTCTGACAAGGACACAAGTCGTAGAAACTGGAAGGGAAATTGAAAAAAAATAAATAAATAAATAATGAAAAAAAAAAAAAGATTGCCAAGTTGTCTATTAATTGTTGATAATTATGTCTCACAATTTTTGTGTGTTTTACCTTAAGCAGGAAACTGCTTTTGGAAATAAAAGAAATTTGTAAATCATCCCAATTATAAATGAAACTTGTTTCTTCCAAGATTATATGAATGTTAGACACATATAAGTGATACTGAGAAAGTGGAAGACTGAGAGTTAACTAAGGCTCTCTCTCTCTCTCTCTCTCTCTCTTCTCTCTCTCTCTCTCTCTCTCTCTCTCTCTCTCTCTCTGTAGTGTTATAGCTTGTTCCAACTGTATATTTTACATTTATACATATTTCTGTATTTCAAAATAGAGGCATCATGAAACTGTGCTTTGATGTCAAAATCTATTTTGTTTAGAATTTTTCTACGTGGCCGAATTCTTTATCAGATAATAATTGAAAGAATAGAACGTTTTTACATTGTTTTACTGATATAACAATAAATAGCTTACACTAATTATTTTGAAAAATCTAGCTCTCTCGTATTTTGCAAAATTCGTTTTCAGTTATTCGCTGGAATAATCTTGAACCGATTTTTATTAATCCTTTTGTATTTTAAAGATCATAGATTATAGAGTAAATTCACTCAATAGCCAGAAAAATAGAAGTTTTAATCAGCGCTAAGTGGAATCCGCATTTGAGTCTCGTTAAAACTAAGATTTTTTTTGTTTCCAATTAATAAAAAAAAAACTTGTGACCCTGTTACTGGGCTTATAATGTTGTGTGAGTGTGTGTGTGTGTGTGTATATATATATATATATATATATATATATATATATATATCTATATATATATAATATATATATATATATATATATATATATATATATATATATATATATATGAGAGAGAGAGAGAGAGAGAGAGAGAACACTGTTGCTTATAACTTATACACACTCATAAATCAGAACTGGAATAAAAAAACGTTGAACATAAACGCTTATACTTACAATGAAAAACAAATATGAAGACAATTGTTTTATTAGAAAAAATAAACTAGATGTTTCATAGGATGTAACTTGTAATCATATGCATACACAATTAGAATAAAGTTAAGGAGAAATGAGACAAGGCGTTAATCAGACACATATGAGGGTTTGATTTTATATATATTATATATATATATATATATATATATATATATATATATATATATATATATATATACATATATACTATATATATATATATATATATATATATATATATATATATATATATATATATATATATATATATATATATATATATATATATATATATAACTTACAAATCAATTCAGCTCTTTATCTTCATCTTATTACAGTCGACGAACCACGGCATTCTTTTCTTCAAGCAAGAAACCAGCAAGCAATCTGGTTTGTACAGTATGCATTATTTAATCTTCGTTCAGATCTCTAACCCAAGAACCTGATAAACTTATTTGATCCGTAATTCTTAAATAACGTTCAACTGATAAAACATTTATTCTGTTGTTTCAGACTGTTCGAGATTATTTGAGAAACTTGGAATTATTTGCTCTGTAGGTAAGGGTGGCATTTTTTTTCTGTTTCCCCGCGATAATGAGATTAAACATTAGTATTGCAACCAAGCAGAATGAGTCTCTCTCTCTCTCTCTCTCTCTCTCTCTCTCTCTCTCTCTCTCTCTCTCTCTCTCTCTCTCTCTCCATCTTTCTCTTTTCTCTCTCCTCTTTCTCTCCCTCTGTCTCTTTCTACCTCTCTTTTTTCTCTCTCATTTTTCTCTTTCTCTCCTCTCTCTTTCTCTCTCATTTTTTCTCTCTCTCCCTTTTTCTCTCCCTCTTCCTCCTTCTCTCTCTCTCTTTTTTCTCCCTCCCTTCCCCCACTCGCTCTCTCTCTGGTCAGAAATTAATGAAGAATTAAACAAAGATTGGGATAACATTTTCGTAAGTGATGACATAAGGTAAATACGGAGATATTATATAAAATATTGGAGAAAATAGTGGAAAAATATATACGAAGAAGAAAAGTAAACATCATTCATGCATACCAAGAGACAGAAGGATCTTGTTCCAGAAAATCAGAAAGTGGAAAAAAGGTCTTGCAAAAGAAAAAAATGCATGGAAAGTTATAGAACTAAAAAGTAAGATAGAAAATGCAGAACAAAAAGATTATACAATCAAAAGAAAATGAAAAACGGGACTTGGAAGAAAAACCCTAATAAATATCAAGCAAAACCCCAACCTATTATACTCATATGCGAAGAAGATGAATAAAAGAATAAGAATAGAAATAGGCCCTCTGAGAATTGAAGGGTAGATTAACGAATGAAAAAAAGGAAATTTGCAACATACTGGCAGAACGATATAAGAGGAGAAATTCACCCCTAGAATAGATAATGAAGATAATGATATAGAAGTAAGGGATGAAAATAGTGAATATTTAGCTGACATAGATATTAATGAAGCTGATATTGTGCAGGCTATTAATGAAATTAAAAATGGAGCTGCTGCAGGGCCTGATGGAATTCCCTGCTATTTTGTTAAAGAAAGTAGTTCATTCTATCGCAAAGCCACTTGCAATATTATTAAGACAAAGTGTAGATACAGGCAAGATTTATGATGAGCACAAATTAGCATATATTACCCCTACTTTCAAAAGTGGATCAAGACTAGAGGCAAGTAATTATAGGCCTGTGAGTCTAACATCACTATTATGAAAGTGTATGAAATGGGTAATGAAGAAAAATATTATGAAACATTTAATAAAAATAATTTGTTTAATAAAGGACAACATGGTTTCGTACCCGGAAAAAGTACACAAACCCAACTGTTAGTCCACCGTGAGAACATATTCAAAAAATATGAAAGCGAAATGAAACAGTGTGGTTTATTTAGACTTTGTTTGCAAAAGCTTTTGATAAAGTAGACCATAATATTAGCGAAGAAAATTAGAAAACACAATATCGTGGATAAAGTAGGAAGATGGTTAAAAGAATTTTTACACAACAGAAACAGATAGTTATTGCAAACGACGAGAAATCGGATGAAGCCAAGGTAATATCCGGTGTGCCGCAAGGTAACGGTGTTCGCTGCAATACGTTTGTTATTATGATTGAAGACATAGACAATAATGTTAAGGATTCGTAGTGAGTAGTTTCGCAGATGACACAAGAATAAGTAGAGAAAATTACTTGTGATGAAGATAGGAACGCTCTACAAAGAGACCTTCAACAAAGTATATGATTGGGCAGAGGTAAATAGGATGGTATCTAACTCTGATAAATTTGAATCAATAAATTATGGAGACAGAGAAAGAAAGCTATATGCATATAAGGGACCTAATAATGAGACCATCACAAATAAGGAAGCAGTTAAAGACCTTGCGTGATGATGAATAGGAAACATGTTATGCAATGATCAAATAGCAACTCTGTTGGCAAAATGTAAAGCAAAAATGGGAATGTTGTTACGGCACTTGAAAACAAGAAAAGCTGAACACATGATTATGCTTTATAAAACATATGTTCATAGTCCACTGAATATTGCAATATGATATGGTACCCACACTATCAAAAGGATATTGCACAATAGAGAGTGTACAAGGTCCTTTACAGCTAGAATAGAAGAAGTTAAGGACCTAGACTACTGGGAAAGACTACAATTCTTAAAATTATATAGTCTAGAAAAGGAGAAGAGAACGCTACATGATAATTCAGGCATGGAAACAGATAGAAGGAATAGCAGAAAATATCATGGAACTAAAAAATATCAGAAAGAGCAAGCAGAGGTAGATTAATAGTGCCCAAAACTATAACCAGGAAAAATAAGGAAAGCACACAGGACATTAATCCACTACGCACCAGCATCGATAATGCAGCGTCTATTCAATGCGTTGCCAGCTCATCTGAGGAATATATCAGGAGTGAGCGTAGATGTGTTTAAGAATAAGCTCGACAAATATCTAAACTGCATCCCAGACCATCCAAGATTGGAAGATGCAAAATATACCGGAAGATGTACTAGCAACTCTCTGGTAGACATTAGAGATGCCTCACACTGAGGGACCTGGGGCAACCCGAACAAGATGTAAGGTCTGTAAGGTAAGGTAAGGCCCCTCTCTCTTTCTTTCTCTCTTTTTTTCTCTTTATTTCTCTCTCTTTCTCTTTTTTTCTCCTCTTTCTCTCCCTCTATCTCTTTCTCTTGTTTTTTCTCTCTCTCCCTCTCTCTCTCTCTCTCTCTCTCTCTCTTTTTCTCTCTCCCTCTTCCTCCTTCTCTCTCACTCTCTCTCTCTCTCTTATCCCGTCCGCCCCTGGGCAAACGCCTTAATCAAATGGAATGTTTTCAAGACGGAAAATGTAAAATCATCCCTAATCAAAAAGGTTTGATTAACTCTTTAATTACAAATTCAAATGAAGTGGAATGTACCACCTGCAGCTGGGCTTCACTTCGTCTTTCTATTTTGTTGAATGAAAGATAAGGCATTCTATCCACAGTATCTCAATTATGGTCCTTCGTAGACTAGTTTCGGACAATTCCCTGGTCATTTAAGTTGTAAATAAGGAAGGATGGCATGAATTCGGGGCCCTTGTCATGGTTACAGATCCACTTCAAAAGTCCATAACTGTAGCGTCTTTTCTATAGATCTTTAGAATAATTTTTTTTTTTTATCTTTTTTTCATGACAGGGACTACTTATTTCAGGGAAATGTCCGGTACTCGGTTACAGTTTGGGGCGCCGGCCATATGAGCCTACACTCAATAAGTTAATAATGCGTTTGAAACCACATCTCCCGGAGGGTGGGATATTCCAGCCCCTTCAAACATACCCCTTTGGTCGTGAATTCAAAGCTCTACTGCTTTTTTATTATTATTAGAAAAAAATACCCCTTCGCCTACAATCCCAGACTTCTGAAAAGCTTTTAATTAACAACTCATAAGCTACAATAATTACAATTCCGCGTAACTGCGTTATGTACTATTTAAAATGGCAGTGCATATTTATTTTTAGCAGATGTACTTTCTGTGGAGAATGAGTGATGGTGCTTTTTTTTATATAGGCCTACGGCCGAGCGCTGAAGGGACAGCGAGAGTAGAAAGGTTTGAAAGGCGTAACAGGAGGAAAACCTCAAAGCAGTTGCACTATGGGTGGAAAGTAAGATGGCAGAAAGAGAATACGAACGGAGATACAGTAAAAGGAATGAAAGGGGTTGCAGCTAGGGGCCGAAGCGACGCTGCAAAGAACCTTAAAGTTTGTTTGTTTGTTTGTATGGAGTTTTTACATTGCATGGAACCAGTGGTTATTCAGCAACGGGACCAACGGCTTGACGTGACTTCCGAACCACGTCGAGAGTGATGAACTTCTATCACCAGAAATACACATCTCCCACATTTCAATGGAATGCCCGATAAGAGAACCTTAAAGTAATGCCATTGGTCTTTTTGTTATATTTTTTTATTCCAATATTTCCAGTCGCATTTTTCCTTCCTTCCTCCCGATGTCGATGACGCTTAGCGGCGCCGTTCATTCGGTTGCTTTAGATTCCGTCGTGTCTAATAACCAATTGCAATGCCATGACTGCATTTGCATATAGAGGAGACATCATTTGTTTTATAAATTTGCAACGGTTACAAAGCAAGCGCGCGGTAATGAAAGCTACACGGGCTGGTTTTTTAAATGAGCCATCAGTCATTTAAGGGTAAAATTCCACTTTCTATAATGGTAATGATGCTTTTTTAATGATTTTAATATTTGCAAATGTAATACAGCTCGTAGTGATGATGATGATGATGATGATGATGATGATAATAATACCTTTTGCAAAAGTGGGCCCGATATATTGTTAACCGGAATATTTTGGGAAAGAAATTTTACCTTTGAGTTACGGAATCTTTGATCAGTGGACTTTTATCTTTCTCTGATTGTAATGACCAATCACCTGTGTTCATATGACACCGAAATGCAAACGTTCGTATGAATTTGTATTGATTCATTCATATTCGATGTGGAAATGCATTTACGCGTGGGATGAAATCATTGTGTTGGAGTCTGCGAGCTTTTTAAAACTATATCGATGATGTTTTGTGATTGGGCGAGAAAGAAGTTCTTTTAACTGTCGCTGGATAGTTTCAAGCAAGAGCCCGTTCCAGGACGGAAACGGGTTCTTGCTTCCAGGGTGGCTACTTCTGAAGTCCAGATGGAAACCCAGATGGAAATCATTGCAATTTATTGATACTTAAAGCGACCATTTTCCTCGTAATTACACGCCACTTTCAGTATCCTCTTCTCCGAAACAGAATAAAGAATTTTGGCCAAAGGCCACGCCCTGGGACCTACGAGGTCATCAAGCGCTGAAACAGAAATTGACAGCAAAAAAGCTCGAAAGGTGTAACAGGAGGAAAACCTCAAAGCAGTTGCGCTAGGAAGGAGGTACAGTAAAAGGAATCAAAGGGGTTGCAGCTAGTGGCCGAAGGAACGTTGCAAAAGAACCTTGCGTAATGCTCCCTACAGGACATATTTGCCCACATTCAATCACGTGTGGGTGTGTGCCCGAATCTCCGTGCGTGTGTGTGTGTGTGTGCGTGTGGATGTAATGTCATTTTAGTCCTGGTTAGAAAATATATGTGTGATATTGTGGACAGTGACCAAACTCATCCCTGTCGTAAGATAAACACCTCATCAGTCACGGGAATAAAACTTCTCGTTTTTATGAAAATTTTCATTTTTATGAAACCATTTACCTATTTGTCTTTACCCGCCGTGAACAGCGAAGCAGAAAGAGGATATAAGTGTGTCGCGTATCGCTTTCAAACTTCGAAAATAGAAAAAAAAAATGCCATCGATGCCTTCCATTCAGCTGCTAATAAAAACAATGAAAGGGATTTTCAGCTTTATTCCCCCTCCCCCTCTCCCTTCCCATCCCCCCTCTCCCTCCCCCTCCCAGAAAAAGGGGAAAAAATGTTCAGGGAAAATTATGCGTCAGTTTGAATTTTTCCCATCGTTTCTTTTTTTCTTTTCTTTTTTGCGTATTTGAAACAGTCGTTTTTTTTTTACGTTATTCTCGCGTTTGGATAAAAAAAAATGGTGCATGCACTGATTTTTTTTTTATGAATGACAAAAAATAGAATTATTGAGCCTGAAATATTGCAATAAATCTGAAGTCTTGCTGTAGAAATATAAAGGGCTTGTAAACGATATCCAACTTGTGTATTATTATCTAATAATAGTAAGAAATATTTTGTTATTATCTTGTTTATACATGGAAGAAGAGCCATGCAGAAAGTCCGCTAAGTCTCTCTCTCTCTCTCTCTCTCTCTCTCTCTCTCTCTCTCTCTCTCTCTCTCTCTCATTTATAGATGGAACTTGTTACTTTCATAACAACCTCGATTATCAATGATAAACAAAATTAAGAATTAAGTGATACTGAAAAGAGCAAGTTAGAGAGTTAACTTAGGCTCTCTCTCTCTCTCTCTCTCGCGGGGAGAGTAATAAATCAGTGCGTGCACCATATGCCACAAGGGTTCTGGGATAATTGATTTCCTCGCTCGTTTGGGGGTACGAAGCCTTTTAGAGAATTATGAATATACGTTTGAGAAACTATTTTCCTTTCGAGGGTTCTCATTATTGTCTTCATTTTTCTTGATCGAGTTTGGATGCTAATTTCTCCTCTGAAACTTAGGTACTCGTTTGTTTTGGATTGAATATAAATCGGCTTCGATAATAGTTTCATCTTTTAGATGAAAACTGAAATTAAGTTTGTATTTCTTGGTTGACAGGTTTTTTAGTTTCCTGTAAAAAAAAAAAAAAAAAAAACGGAAAAAAAAACTATTGAGATGACTTTGTCCGTCCGTCCGCACTTTTTTATATTCGCCCTCAGATCTTAAAACCTACTGATGCTAGAGGGCTGCAAATCGGTATGTTGATCATCCACCCTCCAGCCATCAAACCTACCAAATTGCATCCCTCTAACTTCAGTAGGTTTTATTTTATTCAAGGTTAAAGTATGTTTGTATGACGTTGCATGGAACCAGTGGTTATTCAGTAACGGGACCAACGGCTATACGTGACTTCCGAACCACGTCGAGAGTGAACTTCTATCACCAGAAATACACATCTCTCACACCTCATTGGAATGGCCGGGAATCGAACTCGCGGCCACCGAGGTGGCATGCCAAGACCATACCGACCACGCCACTGAGGCGTTCAACGCAAGTATGGAAGTTGTACAGTTACATATTAAGGATGTGGGCAACTTGCCTTAGGCCATAACCAGCTATTTTTCACTACATTTTCTAATGAGTGAGCGACTGTGGTCACTTCCCTATAACTGTTTATTCCCCTTGACTGAACTTTACGGGGCTTGACTTCTACTGTCTCGTTAAATATCCCACCAATGGGCGATGAAGCACATTTTTCATAGAACACTAAGGAAAAAGAGTACAGAATGTATAATTTAGGTCAAACACTGGGGACCTACGAGGTCATTCAGCGCTTGAAAGGGGGAGACTGACATCAAGAAGAGTTGAAAGGTGTAACAGGGGGAAAACCTCAGAGCAACTGCACTACGAAACAATTGTTAGAGAAGGTGGAATGTCAGGTGGAAGGGAATATGAACGCAGGTGCAGTAAAAGGAATGAAAGAGGCTGCAGCTGGGGTCCGAAGGAACGCTATAAAGAACCTTGATTAATACCTACAGTGCACCACGTGAGGTGAACTGTTGGCACTATCCCATACGAGAACTAAATATTTACAGGTACATAAGAATGCTGTGAACGATGTCAACTGAGAGGCCTATGATTTACCAGACACAAAAATATGGCAAAATATTCAAAGTCGACGGCTTTGATTTCAAATCCTCTCTAGCAATCATGAATTACATCCATTGACTGACATCATTTTTAATTGTTGGTTTTATAATACAACTGATGTTACCTATTTTACGATGAATAGATGTAACTGAAACATTATTCAACAGCAGTGGCCACTGTGTGTGTTTATCTTTGCATTAATGCGTACGACAATCAAATGAAACATTTCATGGCTGGTTCAAGCTTGGGATTATTTGTAATTACCATCATAATGAAGGCCTTGTTGTTTCCTACCCTTTGTATATATATATATTTTGTTGAGGTGCAATTTGCAAAATCCCACAAACTTTACTCTAAATTAGAACTGTTGCATTAGGATACGACTATTTAAAAAAAAAAAGTTAATTACATATGCATGAAATCTTTCGTATCAAAATTCCAATTCCAAAAATTGCCATACGAATGCGTTTGGATTTTTTTTTTTTTTAGTATTAGTGCATCATATAGTGTTCCTGAATTGCCGTCAGGGGTTGAAATAAAACACTAATTCAGACATGATAAACAAAGGTTCTGTGCATGAAAGCAGAAAGTTTTGAAGGAATAAAAAAATTACCGTATTCTTTTTTATTTTATCTTATATATTCTGTTGTGGTTGTGGGTATTGATGCGAATCAGCTGACGACTTAGACCTTTGAACTTTGACTTTTCATGGAATCGCTTTCAATAGAGTTTAAAATAAATTTTTGCCACTTTCTGTAACAATGATTAAACTACACTGCGATTTATAAATAAATATATATATATATATATATATATATATATATATATATATATATATATATATATATATAATTATATATTATAGCATACATTTTTATAATTAATTACGTTTATGCAGGGATATGTATAAGTACAGTGATGCTCAAATCTCATGGCGACATGACTCCATAGGATTTCTCGTTCATAAATTCACTAACTGGCAACTAGCATGCTCCATATTCATCTATTATTTCAATGCAGAAACTCGATTATTGCATACAATAAGGCCATAATATGTTTCGTAAGAGTGAAATTTGTCATATATTTCAAAACTGTATGAAAATGTAAAGTGTAGCCAAATTTCAGAGAAAACTTTCGAAACATTTTCAAAACTTTCGTTCACACATTGCTGAAGCATTTGACCAAAATGAAGTCGTCATCAAGCACCAGTTTAAATGTTAATTAAAAAAAAACGAAAAAATGTCAAAACATTAATAATGCTCCCAAACCAACATAAAATTTGAAATAGTCCTATTTGATTGTTTTTTTATACCTCAATGCTGAAAAAAATGTAAATATGTATATACATAAGTAGAATGCGCCCACCGATATCAACGTGTGAGGGGATCGTGTGTGACTTATCATTAGTGTCGGTGCACACAACCCGTGTAACATAAGTTAGGTTTACAATGAGCAGCGACAATGAAATTTTCTTGAAACACGTACTATATATGTGTTAGAGGAATAATTGGATTTTCATATATAATTATTTGTTATAATTCTTAGATATTTAAAAAATGATGGCATATAGCAAATATTCGCACTGCAATTATTCTTTTGTCAAAGCCAAGATATTGTTCCTATGCCTAGGTGTTAGTTTTCTTTACTCTACACTTAACAATCACACCTCTCTATTAATTAACAATTTCTGAGAAATGAGGTTATCTGCACATTCTTGCACTTCAAGTTACCTTATGAAAGAATGAATTATACACCATAAGCGAGCAGAAGGACTTTTAAGAAAAGAATATTTTAAACCAGTTGAAAAACAAGTGTTTCATACGCCTTGATATTAATACTTATGATATTTCGATCAATAGCCATCTTCTCCATATAATAAAATCATCATCATCTTTCATTCCTCAAAGAACAGGTAATCTTTACAAATAAAAACATTAGTAACAGATTACATTTCAGAAGGCTTTGAATATTTTTTAGGCTTATAAATCATTTTGCAACATACAGACACCTTAAACACAGCCTAAAACTTCAGCATTCGAAGAAAACTGGTTGTAATTCATATTCCTATCGTATTCCTCAAATAACAGGTAATCTCTACAAATAAATTCATTAGTAACTGATTACATCTCAGAAGGCTTAGATTATTTCTTTAGGCCTATGAAACATTTTGCAACATACAGGCAGCTTAAACACAGCATAAACTTCAGCATTCAAAGAAAACTGGTTGTAATTCACATTCATACTTTGAAAATGTTGTTATGACTGTTGAGCTTATTAGGTCTACTACCACAATGCTGCAGGCGTAGGTAGTTATGTTGACCAGTTCGAGGAGCATGTTAGAGTGCTTTCACACCGCACTTTGAACTAAGCAACGTAAAAAAAATCACTTCAAATCACACAGATTACGAAACATACCAATGCCTAAAGGGATCATATTTATATAACCATAAGGAAAATATGACTAGCTGTGAATCCGCAAACTTGTCGACATGTATGATATTAGAAAAAAAAAAAAAAAAGTTTAACACTACTTGGCAACGTCACGCTGAGTCTGGGAATCTGGACGATACAAAAAGAATCATGTCGCATGAGATTTGAGCACCACTGTATACATACGCACACACACACACACACACACACACACATATTTCATACATACTCATACGCCCGACAAAAAATAGTTATCTATTGGTAATCAGTAAAGCAGATGACAATTTTTTCCTTTATTTCACTAAGGTACAATAATCCTTAAAATTATTATGCCAGTATTATGCAAATTTTGAGTCTAATGCTTATGAGAGAGAGAGAGAGAGAGAGAGAGAGAGAGAGAGAGAGAGAGTTCGTGCACAATGAAAATCATAAATCGTATGATGGTTTTGTTTTGGCGTCTAGTTCAGTGATATAAATAAACCAGCTCTGAACACCGTAAGACGTATTCAAACTTAATACCAAGCTTTAATTCTCTCTCTCTCTCTCTCTCTCTCTCTCTCTCTCTCTCTCTCTCTCTCTCTCTCTCTCTCTCTCTTCCTTTTCAGAATATACTGGCTGACATTTCACTAGAACGAGTTATAAATGGGATGCAATAATTAAGAGAGGCCGGGCCAGTACTGCAAGACACAAACTTTCGTAAAGCGGCTGATAGCTGCAATGTTTAGCTGTAATATTTAGCTGCAACATCTGTCAACGCTAACGAGGACAAGAGAAAATTGTTCACACATTTTTCTATTGAAAAAAAACCTTTGTGATCTGAAATACGTAGCTGGGACATCTGTTAAAGAAATAGTCTTAGGATCTTTAGCGTCAAGTACGCACGTCACTGAAATATGTGAGAGCGGTGTTTGCATACTCGTGCAATTGCTATGGCCTCGTGTAGGAATATTATTTGGCTGAGGGTCATGGGATCTGGGAAATGATTTAGAACAGAAGAGAATATATTATTAGAATTTAGGCCAAAGGCCAAGCACTGGGACCTACGATGAGGTCATTCAGCGCTGAAATGGATATTGACAGTAAAAGGTTTGAAAGGTGTAGCAGGAGGAAAACCTCAAAGCAGTTGCACTATGAATCAAGTGTTAGGAGAGGGTTAAGGAAAGTAAGATGGAAGAAAGCGAATATGAAAGGAGGTACAGTAAAAGGAACGAAAAGTGGCTGCAGCTGGGGGCCGAAGGAAGGCACGCTGCAAAGAACCTTTAGTAATGCCTACAGTGCACCACATGGGGTCCACTGACGGCACTACCCCCTACGAAGAACAATTTTTAGAAGAGGGTGGAAAGTAAGATATAAAATGGAATATGAAAGGAGGTAGAGTTAAAGCCACGATTGCAGATTGCAGCTAGGGAAGGGGGGACCTTACGTTTTGCCTACAGTACACCTCAATGAAATACTCCATTGCACATTGACTACTGACAAAAAAGAAGAGCAAAAACATCACTGATATGATTCAGTCTTTGTGCCAAAATTATCCCTTTTTTTCACGCCATGATTCTTTGTACTAGAAATATTAAGTGATTAATTCTGGCAGCTGAATGAAATGATTGCAATACAGTACAATGGAAATCATATATAATTCCATGATCCGATGTGAAATAGATTTTTCATTGACGTTTTTAATAAAATAATTGAAGTGATACAATTCTCCATCCCGCTAAAATACAACTTTTATTAAAAGTATTTTAATAAATGCATTGAAATGATACAATTCTCTCTCTCCCT
>NC_061098.1:27617136-27637136 GCF_015104395.2 Macrobrachium nipponense | reverse complement strand
TTATCAATTTTCTTTTCAAACTTGTCGTTGGCTAATAAAAAATAATGGATGATATTGGTAAGCCATTATTTCAGATATTATTGATAATCAGAGGCCATTACTTTACTTGCGTCATAAAGAGAGAGAGAGAGAGAGATGAGAGAGAGAGAGAGAGAGAGAGAGAGAGAGAGACGGCATTTCTGCGCTATATGATATGCGCAGGTGACGTCATCCATGTGCTATCGATGTTTTTCAGAGAATATAATATCTTATATTTTGAAGTCGATCCAAAAAACAAAAAAGGCAAGTTTCATATAGTTTTTCTGGTTAGTGTTGTATTTCAGCAGCTTTGCAAAGTTACGTAAGGCGAGTTTAATTAGTATTTAATTAGTACTTATTCATGTGAGATTTTACGACGAGCAAAAAGAAAAAAAGAAAAAGTTAATTAAACTAAAAAAATAAAAACTCTTGATTAATGCACTGCGTGACGCAGGACATCAAAGATTATATCAATGAAATAAAAGCAGTAGGAATAACCTTGCAATGCTGTTGATAACGATGACGTTAAAGATGATAATGATGAAGAGATATAAAGCAGTGGAACAAACGAAGATCCAAGACGCGAGTTCCTTAAAAAAAAAAAAAAAAAAAAAAAAAAAAAAAAATGCCGCTACAGCGTATAATCAAGGCCACCGAAAACAGATCTCTCTTTTGGTGGTCTCGGTACAATGCTGTGTGAGCCGCTGCCCATGAAGCTTGAAGCACGGCCCGGTGGTGGCCTGGCATATATCGTTGCCAGAAGCAAGCAGGATTATGGCTAACTTTAACCTTGAATCAAAGAAAGGCTACTGAGGCTAGAGGGCTGCAATTTGGTGTGTTTGATGATTGGAGGGTAGATGATCGACATACCAATTTGCAGCGCTGTAGACTCAGCAGTTTTTAGATCTGAGACGGATGGAAAAAGTGCGGACGGACAGACAATTTCAACGACGGATTTCAATTACCGTAATTAATAACGGTCCGCCAGATTAAGCCTCCTGAGAAGGGGTGGCCCACCGAATCTTTCATCTGTGACTTTTGATCAGCAAATTAAATGTGATTGGAATAGCAATTCGTCGCAAAATTAGAACAGGGACAAATGAAGCATTTAGCTGTTCAGATGAATTAGAATATTTCTGATTGACTCGGTAACTCAGCCGGAAAATGAATTATTATTATCATTTTTTTAGGATATATGGCATTTGTGAGTGATACTATATAAATTTTTATTAAGATATGACATTTGTGACTGACTGTAGCTATACAGGTTTTATGTGATAATGACTTTCCTTTGTTATTTCCGAGTACAAAATCAATCAATCGTAATAGATTATTGAAATTTATTCTAATTACAGATAAAACTGGATAGATAAAAAATGGATTGCATAATGAAAGAATTTTTGAAAGGTTTTGTATGATTGAGAAATTCAGTATTTTAAGGAGGACTGAAAGTACCAAGAGCTTGGAAAAGGTTATTTTATAAAAAAAAAAAAAAAATATTACTCAGAGAGTTATTTATAATGACATCTCTATAATAATAAAATTTATGTGGATCTTTTTTGTTTGTCCGCCCCCCGAGTGGGAAGGGGTAGGTATGGGAGAGATGACACATCCACCTACCTTGTGCAAACCTGTTTGTCCACCCCGAGTGGGGGCGGGGTAGGTAGGGGTGAAATGACATATCATCCACCCACCTCTTGCAAACTTGTATGTCCGCCCTGGGTGTGGGAGGGGTAGGTAGTGGATCGGGAAAGTTCACCCAGATGTCAATAGGTGTCGACGTTTGCTGGGTTCAAGGTAACAGGGTGAGGCTAGCAGTCTCATCCTTGAGGATCTGCTGATAAAATGGAGGGCTTCATTGCTCTAATATTATTTATATATATATATATATATATATATATATATATATATATATATATATATATATATATATATATATATATATACATATATGATATATATAAATATATATATATATATATATATATATATATATATATATATATATATATTATATACGTATATAAACACATATTATAATGTAGCAAAGATAACCATATAATTAAATATACCACTGGGTTTCTAGGTCACAGCGATCTGTATTTTGATGTTAGTTGTCTGAATCAAATCCTGTGAGGTCTAAAGTCCACGTTTTTTTTTTTTTCTTGTACGAAGCTTCCATCAATTAAGGTATAAATGAATACGGAATAACAACCGCTATTGAAGTCCTCGTATGATACTGGTCATTCTGTGTGTAATGAGAAATGACGTCGGTTACGGCTGCATTCAGATGATACTTGTTGATCGCCTCTCATAGTCCGGGCAGAATTATGAATTAATTAAATGTAACATCAAACCAACTGAAGTGATTGCGTCACGTAGTCAGTCTCTCTCTCTCTCTCTCTCTCTTTGCTGTTTGATAGTATATACTGGTTTAGTGATTTCAGCTTTAGAAAATTCAAATCTCTCTCTCTACTAATTTGATAAGTGATTTCATCTTTACAAGAATTTAAATCTAGCTGTCAGGGAAAATACTTCTCTCTCTCTCTCTCTCTCTCTCTCTCTCTCTCTCTCTCTCTCTCTCTCTTCTCTCTCTCTCTCGTGTTTGAATGCTCATTAATTACCAGATAAGAGGGATTTCATCTGCCAGGAAGTCTCTTTTGAAGTCCAGAAAAACAGGAAACTTCAAAAGTGAGTTATGCAAATGGTCTAATCATCCTTGTAATTTCACTTTTATATTTCAGTTCCCATTACCAGCTCCACTTCTGTATCCACTTCTATGCCTTCACCTCCTCCTCCTCTTTCTCCTCCTCCTCATTCTCCTCCTCCTCCTCCTCCTCCACCAGAGGTCGCAGGGACAAACCCCCCGCCCCCCAATATGTGGCTGCAAGGTATTGCAAGCGAATACTCTCTCCTCGGTGTCATAACTTCTGGGGAATTTTAGCCAACCAGTTAAGGTAATTAAGTAGTTCTGAAAAAAAAAAAAAGATTCTCATGTCGAGGAACAATGTTCCACGAGAGTTTAAATGCAATTTCTCTCCCCTGCTCCCTCCGCAGTCAGCGTTTTCGAAGTTCTTGCGGAAGAATGAGAGACTTCGGTTCGACCCGATATGTCTCACGCCAGATATGTTTAAAAATGAGGAATAGTTTTGAGAAATGTTCGTCGAGGTATTCAGATGTCTCTTATTATTTCTGTGAGATGGTGTATATTAGGAATATAAAATTATATCTAATTTCTGTGAGTTGGTGTATATTAGGAATATAAAATTATATCTAATTTCTGTGAGTTGGTATATATTAGGAATATAAAATTATATCTTATTATTTCTGCGAGTTGGTTTATATTAGGAATATAAAATTATACCTTATTATTTCTGTGTGTTGTTTTATATTAGGAACATAAAATTATATATTATCATTTCTGTGAGTTGGTGTATATTAGGAATATAAAATTATATCTTATCATCTCTGTGATTTGGTGTACATTAGGAATACAAAATCATGTCTTATTATTTCTGTGAGATGGTGTATATTAGGAACATAAAATCATAGCTTATTATTTCAGTGAGTTAGTTTATATTAAGACCATAAAATTATATCTTATTATTACTGTGAGAAGGTTTATATTAGGAATATAAAATTATATCTTATTATTTCTGTGAGTTGGTTTATATTAGGAATATAAAATTATATCTTATCATTTCTGTGAGTTGGTGTATATTAGGAATATAAAATTATATCTTATTATTTCTGTGAGTTGGTGTATATTAGGAACATAAAATTATATCTTATTATTTCAGTGAGTTGGTTTATATTAGGAACATAAAATTATATCTTATTATTTCTGTGAGATGGTGTATATTAGGAATATAAAATTATTTTATTATTTTCTGTGAGTGGTTTATATATTTCGGAATATAAATTATATCTTATTATTTCTGTGAGTTGGTATATATTAGGAATATAAAATTATATCTTATCATTTCTGTGAGTTGGTGTATATTAGGAATATAAAATTATATCTTATTATTTCTGTGAGTTGGTGTATATTAGGAACATAAAATTATATCTTATTATTTCAGTGAGTTGGTTTATATTAGGAACATAAAATTATATCTTATTATTTTCTGTGAGATGGTGTATATTAGGGAATTTAAAATATATCTTATTATTTTCTGTGAGTTTGGTTTATATTAGGATATAAAATCATATCTTATCATTTCTGTGAGTTGGTATATATAGAAATTAAATTATGTCCTATTATTTCTGTGAGTTGGTGTATTTAGAAATATAAAAAATTATGTCCTATTATTTCTGTGAGTTTGGTGTATTATTAGGATATAAATGGTTTTCGTTTTGTTTTCCGTTTTTTAAGACATCCAGTGCACTTTTGCCTAAAGTTACTCCTTCAAATAAAACATGAAATGAGAAAGATGCGAATTGTTGCTAACACATTTCCTTAAGTGTTAAATCTGTATATATATATATATATATATATATATATATATATATATATATATATATATATATATATATATATATATATATATATATATATATATATATACGTATATATATATACGTATATATATATATCCTTTTGACTTTTTGTTGTTGTAATGAACACTTTTGAAGGAATTAATACTTTTAAATTATTGAATAGTTTCAATTTTAGCCTAAGAATAGGCAACTCTTTCCGTGAGAGAGAGAGAGAGAGAAGAGAGAGAGAGAGAGAGAGAGAATGCTCATAACTCAGAGAGAGAGAGAGAGAGACCTTACAGACCTTACAGTTCGTTCGGGTTGCCCCAGGTCCCTCAGTGTGAGGCACCTCTAATGTCTACCAGAGAGTTGCTAGTACATCTTCCGGTATATTTTGCATCTTCCAATCTTGGATGGTCTGGGATGCAGTTTAGATATTTGTCAAGCTTATTCTTAAACACATCTACGCTCACTCCTGATATATTCCTCAGATGAGCTGGCAACGCATTGAATAGACGCTGCATTATCGATGCTGGTGCGTAGTGGATTAATGTCCTGTGTGCTTTCCTTATTTTTCCTGGTATAGTTTTTGGTCACTATTAATCTACCTCTGCTTGCTCTTTCTGATATTTTTAGTTCCATGATGTTTCTGCTATTCCTTCTATCTGTTTCCATGCCTGAATTATCATGTAGCGTTCTCTTCTCCTTTCTAGGCTATTTAATTTTAAGGATTGTAGTCTTTCCCAGTAGTCCTTAACTTCTTCTATTCTAGCTGTAAAGGGACCTTTTGTACACTCTCTATTTGTGCAATATCCTTTTGATAGTGTGGGTACCATATCCTATTGCAATATTCAAGTGGGACTATGAACATATGTTTATAAAGCATAATCATGTGTTCAGCTTTTCTTGTTTTGAAGTGCCGTAACAACATTCCCATTTTTGCTTTACATTTTGCCAATAGAATTGCTATTTGATCATTGCATAACATGTTCCTATTCGTCATCACACCAAGGTCTTTAACTGCTTCCTTATTTGTGATTTGTCTCATATTAGGTCCCCTATATGCATATAGCTTTCCTTCTCTGTCTCCATAATTTATTGATTCAAATTTATCAGAGTTAAATACCATCCTATTTACCTCTGCCCAATCATATACTTTGTTAAGGTCTCTTTGAAGAGCGTTCCTATCTTCATCACAAGCAATTTCTCTACTTATTCTTGTGTCATCGGCAAAACTACTCACTACCGAATCCTTAACATTACTGTCTATCTCTGCAATCAAAATAACAAACGGTATTGCAGCTAACACCGTACCTTGTGGCACACCGGATATTACCTTGGTTTCATCCGATTTCTCATCGTTTGCAATAACTATCTGTTTTCTGTAGGGCAAAAATTCTTTTAACCATCTTCCTACTTTATCCACGATATTGTGTTTTCTAATTTTCTTCGCTAATATATTATGGTCTACCTTGTCAAAAGCTTTTGCAAAGTCTAGATAAACCACATCTGTTTCATTTCCGCTTTTCATATTTTTGAATATGTTCTCACGGTGGACTAACAGTTGGGTCTGTGTACTTTTTCCGGGTACGAAACCATGTGTCCTTATATTAAACAAATTATTTTTTATTAAATGTTTCATAATATTTTTCTTCATTACCCTTTCATACACTTTCATAATATGTGATGTTAGACTCACAGGCCTATAATTACTTGCCTCTAGTCTTGATCCACTTTTGAAAGTAGGGGTAATATATGCTAATTTGTGCTCATCATAAATCTTGCCTGTATCTACACTTTGTCTTAATAATATTGCAAGTGGCTTTGCGATAGAATGAACTACTTTCTTTAACAAAATAGCAGGAACTCCATCAGGCCCTGCTGCAGCTCCATTTTTGAATCTCATTAATAGCCTGCACAATATCGCTTCATTAATATCTATGTCAGCTAAATATTCACTATTTTCGTCCCTTACTTCTATATCATTATCTATTCTATTCTAGGGGTGAATTCTCTCTTATATCGTTCTGCCAATATGTTGCAAATTTCTTTTTTTTCATTCGTTAATCTCCCTTCAATTCTTAGAGGGCCTATTTCTATTCTTCTTTTATTCATCTTTTTCGCGTATGAGTATAATAGTTTGGGGTTTTGCTTGATATTTATTAGGGTTTTTTTCTTCCAAGTCCCATTTTTCATTTTCTTTTGATTGTATAAATCTTTTGCTCTGCATTTTCTATCTTACTTTTTAGTTCTATAACTTTCCATGCATTTTTTTCTTTTGCAAGAACTTTTATCCACTTTCTGATTTTCTGGAACAAGATCCTTCTGTCTCTTGGTATCCATGACTGATGATTACTTTTCTTCTTCGGTATATATTTATCCACTACTTTCTCTAATATTTTATATAATATCTCCGTATTTACCCTTATGTCATCACTTACGAAAATATTATCCCAATCTTTGTTTAATTCTTCATTTATTTTTGACCATTTTATAGTTTTACTGTAGAATTGTATTTTCCATATCCTTCCCACTTTTTCATTTCTTGCTTATCTCTGTTTTCACTTGCTTTGGAATGGACTGTTAATTCTATGACATTATGGTCTGAAATACTCGCTTTATAAATAAACTATTATTTCTTTAACATAATTCATCTCGTTCACAAATACTAGGTGATTTATTTGTTGAATGTTGTATTTCTAGTAGCATATCTAATAGCTTTTCGAATTGCCTCTTATCTTCTGCACTACTATTCCTCTCTTTTTTATATGTATAAGTACAACCACGATCTCCTATTCGTTCTTTCCAGTCTACGAAAGGAAAGTTGAAGTCTCCAGATAGGAGAATAGTCAGTCCTTGTGATTTCTACATATATCATCCAATTTTTCTATTATTAAGTCAAAATTTTTAGTATTAGGAGGTCTATATATTACTATGTTCATTAATTTTTCAGATTCAAATTCTACCGCTATTAGTTCACATTCTGAGTTACTATATTTCTCATATATTTTTCCTTGTTTTTTGTCTTTTCTCATATATTGCGGTTCCCCCTTGATTCCTATTTTTTCTATTTGATCTATAAGTTTGGAACCCTTTTATTTGATCATCATTCCCAGTCTCTTGGGAATACCAGGTTTCACTTATATTCATTATATCTATTTTCTTTTCAATTTGGTTGGTTAGTTCTTCTAAGTACTCTATTTTTCTTTTTGAGTTACTCGTAACTAAACCCTGCGCATTCATCACTATGATGGTTTGCGTGTTTTTGTTCTCCTTCATTTAATATTGGTAATAATAAGGATTTTCCCATGTCTCTTTCTTGTTTCTGGTATGTTGTTCTTTTTTCATTTCCAGAAATTCTGACATTAAAAATCCAACTTTTCCGTAATATTTGATCCTCCTTCATCATAATTATTCATTTTGTGTCTGAATCTGCAATTTTCTCCGTATCTGCAATATCCTCTTGCATAATAAATACAGTTATATCTCTTGAGTAGAATCTTGGAGCTGAGGCTTTGATATTTTTTGCTGACATCTCTGCATATCTCGTTGATGGCTTGCTTTTTTTCTTTTACCTGATATTCTTTATTCCTCTCTTTATTTGTTTCTTTCTTATTTTGGATTTTATTACTTGATTGATTATTTATTTGATTATGATTCATGGCTACAGGGTGCATATATTTACATTTTTTGTCGAACTTACATCCTTTTCCTTCTTTTAGGTTTTTTGCATATTTTTGGATGCATATCTCTGCAATCATCCTCATAGCCATCTAGGTATGCACATTTACCATATATTTCATAGTTGTGACATACCTTACGAGAGAGAGAGAGTGAGAGAGAGAGAGAGTGAGTTACAAGGAATTACAAGGATTAGGATGTCTCAAAGACTTGTTAGTTGTAGCCAAGGACAGGGTAACTTTCCACACGAGAGAGAGAGAGAGAGAGAGAGAGAGAGAGAGAGAGAGAGAGAGAGAGAGAGATAGGACGGTAAAACCATCCATTTAAAAATGGAGTAAAGATATAAAAAGGACCGGGGCAGATGGCTATAATTAACAGCTCGAGGGAACGGCAGCACCACCGGTAATTGAGAACAGAGATCCCAAGGGCATGATGAGGACCTCAGCTTTCACGTGATCTTTGAGGCGAGTGGTAAAAGCGAAAATGTAAAATACCGCTGTGAAATATTTGGATATTATTATTATTATTATTACTATTTGCTCTCCAATTTTGCAATTGCCTTTTTTCTTCTTTTTTATTATTCTTTTTTTATTTTATTTTCTATATTAATATTATTATTATTATTATTATATTATTATTATTATTATATATATTGGTTCTCCAATTTTGCTATTGCGTTTTTTCTTCTTTTTTTACATTTTTTTAATATTATTATTATTATTATTATTATTATTATTATTATTATTATTATTATTATTATTATTATTATTATTATTATTATTATTTGGCCTCCAAATTTGCTATTGCCTCTTTTTCTCTTCTTTCTTTTATTATTTTTTTTGTTTTTTTTTATTTTTTCTAATATTTTCGATATTATTATTTGGTCTCCAACTTTGCTATTGCCTCTCTCTTCTTTTTTTTATTATTCTTTTATTTTTTTTCTAATATTTTCGATATTAATTATTTGGTCTCCAATTTTGTTATTATTGTTTTTGTTTATTTTTTCTTATTTTTTATTTATTCATTTATAGATTTATTCATTTTTTTAGTTCACCTTGAAACATCAAACTTCCATTTACATTTAATTATAGTTTCCAGAGCTCAGACTGGAAATGAATCGCATGCAAGAATTTCAGACGAAAAGAATATATTGCAAACATGCATCAGTTAAAAAGGAATGAGAAATGACTTCCAGAATTGTTTAAGGAGAGTTTCTGTTCTTTATGATATTATTAATACAATTATTCCCCTACTTTGCCTTCCTCACAAAAACTAAGTAAAAAAAATCTAGTTAAAAAACTTGCAGAAGTTACATTTAAACACATTTGGCTGAAACTTGCTATCCTTGGAATAAAATAATAAAAAAAAGAGAAAAAAAATTGAAAGGATTTTTTCACTGTTTCTGGGAGTTACTTCCTACAATAATATATACTTCAAAAACATATACTTATCCTTAAGCCAACTCCTCGGAACTCAAAATACGTTCACAAAGGGAAAACTGAAAGTTATGTAACAAGAAGGTGGGGGAAAAATATATGTACATTCCTTTCGGGGGCGGACATTTTTATTACAAAATACAAAACTGCTTATGTAAGAGACCTCTCTCTCTCTCTCTCTCTCTCTCTCTCTCTCTCTCTCTCTTTATTTACGTACACGAAAACCAGACAAGAAATAATGGATAAAACTAGAACTGAAGAGATACAAAACACATCCCATTGTGGAAACTTGTTTACGTACAAGTTATGTGACACATGGAATAAACTGCCGCCAGAGAGAAGCTGTAAACAGCAACAGTGTGGAAGAAGAGTTTAAAGAAAGCTAGACAAAATCATTAGGAGGACACTGTGAATGAACAGTAAAACCTGCTCCTAGAGGTGAGTGAGCACACGATGTCTCCTCTTAGGATGGACTAATAAGTCATTGAGACATCCTAATCCTTGTAACTCCTTGTAACTCTCTCTCTCTCTCTCTCTCTCTCTCTCTCTCTCTCTCTCTCTCTCTCTCTCTCTCTCTCTCTCTCTCTCTCTCCACTGATTCTGCGTATCATATTTGCTTTGCTTTCATATTTAATACTTCAGAGAATTCCGGCCCCCTCCTCTCTCTCTCTCTCTCTCTCTCTCTCTCTCTCTCTCTCTCTCTCTCTCTGAGCGTCTGACAGCTTATGTGGTCACCCATCCACGCATCGTTATCGTCTTATATACCTACGCTAATATACAAAACAATGTCTTTTAATGCTTTAGAGAGTAAAGCATCAATATAGAGATGTAGGCCTATGATTTCGACTTTACTTAGGCATTGCATAATTACCCAGCATATTTTTCTCTGGAGTTTAAACCAGTAAATGACGATGAAGCATAAAATCAAGCTAATTCTGCAATAAAATAATAATAATAATAATAATAATAATAATAATAATAATAATAATAATAATAATAATGATAATAATAATATAATAATAAATAAATAAATAAATATTCCCTAAGGAAATTCCCGTCATTTAGTAATCGATTATGGACGAGAATGTCGAGGAATCACTTTTAAAAATACTCACATTATCAACTCAATAAATTCCAAGGTAAATGATTAATTTTTATTGATGATATAATTATGGTTAACTTTGCAAAAAAAAATATATATTCATTAAGAGTGGGATTTAGCTGAACAAGCTAAGGAAAACATTAGAATAGCGATGCTTGATAAGGAATACCAGCTATTGGTGGCCTATTCCGCGTTGCTTGCAACGAGGCAGCATTGTAAGATAATTGCAGTATATTGCAATCTTGCGTTCACGCTCGTGATGAGTGACCCAATATACCGTACTGTGTTTATGCTTTATATCAAGAGGGGGGGAAAAACTATCCTATCAGCCTGTAATTATTACTTACCTCAAAAGAGAGAGAGAGAGAGAGAGAGAGAGTCGACAACAACGTGACCTCTTAATGATTTTGGCAGTAATCTTCGAGTAGATCCCATTTTTAACAACCTTTTTTCAAATAAACTCCTATCCCAAAAACATTGTACATAATACAATTAATAAATTAGTAGGTAACTATATCCAACCACCTCCTCCGCTACTGGATGTCCCAAAGAAACTGACGTATGCGTCGATTCCATATATAACAAACTCGAAGTTTTCTCTCAGACTCACACAAATAATAGAACAAGAAATTCCTTGTCTCAAAATTAAACTTATCTCAAACAATTCTTGCAAAATTGGCCCACTTTTTAATTTCAAAGATCGTCTGCAGGACTTTATGAGATCCAACGTTGTATATAAATTCAAATGCGCAGGATGCCCTGCAACTTACGTGGGATCTATTCGAAGATTACTGCAGATGAGATATTGTAGCCATATGGGTTCCAGTTATAGAACAGGTCAAAGAATTAGTAATCCTGAATTTTCTAATATCAGGAATCATGCCGCCAAATGCAAGATAAATGTATCGAAACAGCACTTCTCGATAATAGGTTACACTAAAGACCCGGACCACCTGACTACCTTGGAATCGTTAATTATTAAAAGACTGGTTCCCCCGTTGAATAACAACACCTCGGCTTCACCTCTGCATCTGGCATAGTCAACGTCTTGGACCTGGCTCTCTCAAAAATCATTCCTTGCTTTCCTTCCATTCTAGTTGGTTGGTACCTCAGTGGTTCTTCTTTTCTTTTTTAACTATTTATATTTTTATTGCATTTTAACATGAATACTATTGTGAATCCTTATTTTTAGTTTTTTTAATACTTCTATGCATTTCTCTTTTAACAGCCTGAAGATGCACAAAGTTGATGTCCTGAACCTCTAATATATATATATATATATATATATATATATATATATATATATATATATATATATATATATATATAGTATATATATATATATATATATATATTATATATATATTATAAACTTAGACGACTGAACAGAAAAACAAATATCTTTCATATAATTTGACTTCGGTATGAATTCTATCATTCTAGGTGATACTAAGCCGTGCTGGAAAAAAAATCACAATTAAGTCATTGTAATCTCAAAAATTTAGTAACATTCTAAAGAAAATAATCATATTCTGAAGAGCAGTGAACTCTAATTAATCTAATTAGACTAATTAGTTTCAAGTTAAGCCTCCGCTGCAATATTTTTCAAATGTCCAGAAATACACATTTTCGGACATGATGATCGAGCAAAAGAATGTACGTATTCTGGCCGAACATTTATCTGTCTTTTAGAATTACCGGATCATTCCTAGATAGTCACCTCAAATGAACGAGTGCTTCCCGTACTCGACTATCCTGCTGGTAGCCCGAGTTCGCTCACCCCGCTCTGCCGACGCGGAATCAGAGGAATTTATATCTGGTGATTAGAAATTCATTTCTCGATGTAATGTGGTTCGTTCCCACGATAAGCTGTAGGTCGCGTTGCTAAGTAAGCAATTGGTTCCTAACCGCGTGCAGAACTCTAATCCTTCGGGCCCAGCACTAGGAGAGCTGTTAATCAGCGCAGTGGTCTTGTTGAACTAAGATATACTTAACTTCTGCTCTGATTTATAGTAAAGGGGTCACTATCTAAGAAAAGTCTAAACTCTGACACCCACTTCTCGTAACGTTTAGAATCTACACTAGTTAATAATTTATTCTTAACTTGACAATATATTAATATCTTCAAAATATTACTCAAACTTCAATATAAGTCTCTCTCTCTCTCTCTCTCTCTCTCTCTCTAACACACACAAACTTACTCACACACCTCCCACTGTTTGGAATTTAAACTAGTTAATAATCTATTCTCAACTTGACAATATCTGAATATCTTCAAAATATTACTCAGACATTAATATAAAGTTATCTCTCTCTCTTAGCAATACCTGAATAACTTTGAAATATCACCCAGACATTAATGTCAGGCATCTTTCATTTCAAAGCAGTGATCAATGAAAAACTGGTCTTAATGAATAATTCTTTGATTAAACTCAAAATCGTCCATTAATCGGACATCATTTTAAAAGTCTCTTTCGGCTATAATTAGGAATACAGAATAACATTTGTATTCACTGAAACCTCGCCTCAAGAGCGAGAATACAGACGAGGTTAATTCCATCGTCCAAAATAATTATTAAAACCTCTTCTGTCGACAATATCAAAGTCAGAATTTTAGTGATTCAAACTGTAATGTTTGTCAACCCCCAGTTTTACAAACTTAATCGATATAAATGAAAGAATCGTTCGCTATTCTATGTAAATTACACTTTCATTAAATCTGCCTTCATAACGAAAGTAAATTAACATCTCGTGTAGCTTTTCAATTTACTCTATATAAATCAAATAATCGTTCGCTACTCTATATGTAAATTACACTTTCATTAGATCTGTCTTCATAACGAAAGTAATTTAACATCTGTGCAAGTTTTGTTGAATGTCAACGCCTTAATGACCTCAAAGTTGGATATCTGAAGGCCAAAGCATTTTTCTTTAATTACAGTATTTTTCCTAAACAGATTGCGCATGTGCGGTTTGGTGAACTACGTATCAAAGGGTTCATATCCACAAATATTGTAATTGGGTTCGTTGAGCTACCGCTTAATTATTCCAAAATCGTCCGTGGTCGAACATTAAATGGTATTATTTGTTGGAAACGCGTATTATCACCTAGGAAATAACATATTATTCAGAGGAAACGCCACATGTTTCCAGCTACAAAATATAAATAAATAAGCAAATAAATACGTAAATAATAAATAAATATAAAAATAAAAATATGCAACATAAAACCGATTACAAGTTAAACATGCAATTGTGATTTTACAGCAATAAAATTAATTTACAATACATTTAACAACTGTTTTCGGAAAGAAAGAAAGTTATAAATAAATAAATAAATAAATAATTAAATAAATAAAAGCAAAATGGCAGACCTCCGCTGTATGAAGAAAAGGGAAGGGAAAATAACGAAAACGTAGAGGATGACGACAATAATAATGACACAACCGAACAACTAGTTGCGTGAAGAAAACGGGAAGGGAAATAAAGAAAACGTAGAGGATAACGACCATAATAAAAACACAACTGAACGACTTGCTGTATGAAGAAAACGGGAGGGGAATAAAGAAAACGTAGAGGGTATCGACAGTAATAAAAGTACCGCTGAACAACCAGATGAGTGAAGAAAACGGGAAGGGATATAAAGAAAACGTAGAGGATGACGACCATAATAAAAACACACTGAAAAATTAGTTGCATGAAGAAAACGGGAAGCGACATAAAGAAAACGTGGAGGGTATCGACAGTAATAACAACTCCACTGAACAACCACTTGCGTAAAGAAAACGGGAAGCGACATAAAGAAAACGTAGAGGGTATCGACAATAAAAACGACACCACTGAACTGAAAATAACGCGAGAGAAAAACCGGTAACGGTATCGACTGAACAAAATGGATGTAGTTTAGATTTCTTCGTTTATCATTTAATACCACTGCGATCATAAGCAAGAACGATCTCTAAGAAGTAATTCAATAATACCCCTGGATCCTTTCTTAAGGCTTCATATTTTTACAGTTAAATATACTTTCAGAAAAGATGAGCTTATTTATATGAACGTGAAAAGACTCGGAAAGGAAAAGCCGCTGCATATGATGCATTTCTGGTTCATCCGTGATTATCTGAGGATCTGTAGTTATGGAAACGACTTTGCTCGCTAAGCCTCGACTGAAATACACAGTGACTTTAGACAAAGTCTCTAGATTATGCATTCTAAACAGCCAGTGCCCGAGGACCGTAAATACTCTAAACAAAGTCTCTAGAATATGTATTCTATAAACCTTGACTTTGAATATAAAAATAACAACGGTAATCTCCGCGCTTACATCGGTAATGGGTTCGTTCACTCATCACTTAGACCTACGTAACGTTCGATTAATGTCAGCGGCAAATGTCTGATACACTCGTACGCAGTGAGTTACCAGCGGTTTTATATTTCAAAAATAATATAGGCCTTAGGTTCTTTTTTTTGTTTTGCCCTGCGGCAAACATGGTCGGCCTGAGCGGAATATGAGTATATAAGCAACCTTCCAAAACAGGGCAGCGCTTTGCTCTCTCTCCGATTCGATGTTTTGACCGTCGATATCATTTATATATACGTCGATATAAATATATATATATATATATATATATATATATATATATATATATATATATATATATATATATATATATATCTATATAGGATATATATATATATAGATATATATATATATAGATCTATATATATATGATATAGATATATATCATATATATATATATATATATATATATATAGCTATATATAATATATATATATATATAATATATTATATATATATATATATATAGTCTATATATATATATATATATATTATATATATATCTATATATTAGTATATATATATATATATATATATATATATATATATATATATATATATATATATCTATATATATAGATATATATATATATATATATATATATATATATATATATATATATAATATATATATATATATATATATATATATATATATATATATATATAAAAATCAGTATTCACAGCCCTTTCAGTGAAGGAAAAAATAGTTGCGTAATATATCTCACTTGATTTTGTAAAATACAAATACAAAACAGAAATTCAAAGAACATTTTTAGTTTGAAAAGTGTAACGATTTTAATACATTCATTTTATTTAACAATTTTTTCCCATTTTCTAGAGTTGCTGTAAATTCAGTCGTTTTCTTTTATTTTTTATTACTTTATCAACAAATTTAATAGTAGTCACTATTTTACGAGGAATAAATTAAACTGAACATAGGGTTTAGGCCAAAGGCCAAGCACTGGGACGTATGAGGTCATTCAGCGCTGAGACGGAAGTCGACAATAAAAGGTTTGAAAGGTGTATTGAAGAAAGTAAGATGGAACAAAGAAACATTGCTGAATAAGAGATACTGACTAGACAAAAATGACAGCTTATTAAAGTTACGCGTGAAATACGTGACTTTAGAATGAATAATATGACTAATGAACATCCAAAATTAAATGACACCTTCCCCTAATAAGGTCAATTAACGTTACATTACGTAATGCGTACATCATTACTTTAATGAATACTGATAATCATTATCATGAAAATTGACAGACTAATATTAATCAGTTTCATTAACCTGTTTTCTTGATTATTAATGACACGTGCGATTAACTGTATCAAAATGCTCATTAATCACTTGGTAATTACCGGAAGCGTACGCGTGGATAATATGATTACTTCTTAAGCGAAAATGCGTCATAAAAAGATAATGAATAGTGTCACGAGTTAGACCAAAGGTGGAACTTTTATGTTCAGAAAAGTGACTTCGAAATGAGGAGAGAGAGAGAGAGAGAGAGAGAGAGAGAGAGGATCTGTCAAAACTTGGCTTAAGACCCGAGATGTGTCTTTGTGTTTGTTTGATTGTATGGTGTTTTTACGTTGCATGGAACCAGTGGTTATTCAGCAACGGGACCAACGGCTTCACGTGACTTCCGAACCACGTCGAGAGTGAACTTCTATCACCAGAAATACACCTCAATGGAATCTCCCCGAGAATCGAACTCATGGCCACCGAGGTGGCTGGCCAATACCATACCGATCTCGCCACTGAGGCGCTTGTCTTATATTTGTCGCGGGACGACGCCACTGTTTAGCTAAGAATAATATCGATTGGGGGGAGGGGGGAGGGGGGACGGGAGGGAGGGGGAGGGAGGGTTTGATATCAGTAGAACTCTCTCTCTCTCTCTCCTCTCTCTCTCTCTCTCTCTCCCTGTCTCCAGCTAATGGCAAAATTGGATTTACTGAGAATAATCTTTCGTACTTTTACAGTATTTTTAATAGAAAAATTGGTTTACCTTAATGAAAAAGCATAAATTTGTGAAAGAAGGGGGGGGGGGGGTTAATATTAATAGCCCTCTGCTCTCTCTCTCTCTCTCTCTTCTCCTCTCTCTCTCCAGCAAATGGCAAATGGATTACTGAGAATAAACTTTCCAAATTTTCCCTTTTTTTTTCTTTTTTTGTGAAAATTGAAAATTCAATGGAAATAATATAGATTTGTGAGAGTCTCTCTCTCTCTCTCCTCTCTCTCTCTCTCTCTCTCTCTCACAGCAAATGGCTAATAGATTTACTGAGAATAATCTTCGTAGTCTCCCATTTTTTGTTTTTGTCAAGATTGAAAATTCCTTTACTCTAATGAAAATAAAACCAAATTAATCCTTTAAGGAAAAACATTCCTTTCCTTTAATGCAAATAAAAGCGAAATTAATCCTTTTTGGAAATAAAAATCGTGACACAAAACAGTATACGAGGACTCATGAATATTTAGAAATACTTCGGTGAAGTAGGGTTTAAAAATATACCTTAAGGATACACATTCTTGTTATATACTTGTACTGTCGCTAAAATAAATAAGAAAATAAATAAAAACAATAAATCAACATCTGTCGCAAATATAAAAAATATTTATTTACCTTCGCAAAGACTTATCATATAAATTTTTTTTAATGAATCTTAATATCCATGAAGCGTAGCAATACTATCAATCTGACTCCAAGACACGACCCCAAGTAAGAGCAATAGTAATGATATGCAATGCAACGTAATGCAACGGCTTCCTCTACTCATGCAACCACCAACCAGGGCGCGATTCCATATGGAATTCGGCCATTTAATGAAGCGATGTGTCATGTGGGAATGCCCGAAATAAAACCAGGAGGAGGAGGAATGTCCGGGGTGGTGGTTGTGTATGTGTGTGGGGTGGGGTGGGGGCCGTTGTTGGGGGAGGGGGCGTTATCAACACTGTAAGTCAACAAAATGAAACCGGGATTATTTCCATGAACATGTCGTTAAATCTAACGTATGAATGCAGGATCGTCCTGTTAGGTCAAGATCTCAACTTTATAATCCTGTTAATGAGTGTAAATTCTATTGTGACAACAACTGATGAAATTGTATTTTTTTTTTTAATTCAATTTTTTTTGCATAAATGCATCCTGGCACCAACTACTGATTCGTCCATTCACACCCATGTCTATTCTGGCATAGGAGAGGAAAGAGAGAGAGAGAGAGAGAGATACACGATGCAGCAGTGTATTGTGGGAGAGGCTTAAATGGTAGTAAGCTGGTTCAGCCTCATGGTAGGTGAGTGCTCTTCTGGTCCAGCCCAATGGAACAAGTTATTATTAAGTTATTATTATATTCTCGTCTGCAGCTGATCAGTCATGAAGGAGTCAACAATATCTTGGCACTCATTTCTGATCCTTCTTGAATGGAACCGATGCTGCTTTCAATGCAGATCTTTCAATGCAAGAGTAGAATCAGAAAATATAAAATCGTCTTGTCCTCGCAGGAAATAAGAGTTACAAGGATTAGGATGCCTCAAAGACTTGTTAGTCCATCCTAAGAGGAGACATCAAGGAAAGATGATGAATAGGAGTTAATCTTGCTTATAGTTTTCTTGAAATGTCTAGAAGAGAGAGAGAGAGAGAGAGAGAGAGAGAGAGAGAGAGAGAGAGAGAGAGAGAGAGAGTAGGCATTTCACAAACCTTTAGTCAAAGCTTGTTAGAGGTCGTATCCAAACAGGGAATATTAATCCTTGCCAGAGAGAGAGAGAGAGAGAGAGAGAGGAGAGAGAGAGAGAGAGAAGAGAGAGGAGAGAATGTATTTCGTAAATGCTTAGTCAAAGATTTGTTAGAAGTCGTACCCAAACAGAGAATATTAATTCTTTCCTGAGAGAGAGAGAGAGAGAGAGAGAGAGAGAGAGAGAGAGAGAGAGAGAGAGAATACATTTCACAAATCTCAATCCAAGATTGTTAGAGGTCGCATCCAAACCGAGAATATTAATTCTTGCGAGAGAGAGAGAGAGAGAGAGAGAGAGAGAGAGAGAGAGAGAGAGAGATGTACTTCACAAACTCCTAGTCAAAGATTTGTTAGGGGTCGTACCCAAACAGAGATTATTAATTCTTGCCAAAAAAAAGAAAGAGAGAGAGAGAGAGAGAGAGAGAGAGAGAGAGAGAGAGAGAGAGAGAGAGTTTCATTTCACAAACCTTTAGTCAAAGATTTGTTACAGGTCGTATCCAGAAACGGGGGGGGGGGAAAAAAAATATTAATTCTTAGAGAGAGAGGGGGGAGAGAGAGAGAGAGAGAAGAGTGAGGAGAGAGAGAGGAGAGAGAGAGGAGAGAGGGCGAAAGAAAGAGGAAGTTATGCGTAGAATTTAAGTAAGGAAACCGTCCCAACAATATACATTCTGGTTAAATAAAAAATTACAAAACATTTGTATCTTATTGTAAAGTACAAAATAATCCCACCTTTAGGGCAATAAAGCAATTTCGATACAACTTTTGTGAACTAAAAATGGCTTATAGAATAAAAAAAAAAAAAAACTAAGATTCCGTTTAGCATGATCACTAAAAAATAAAATAAAAATAAAAACAATTAAGAAAATGAAAAAAAATTAAAAATCACGTTTTGCTTTCAGTTTTACCACAACAACGTCAAAGTCTAATTTGTGCAAAGTGAAGTGATTCCATCGGTATATCCGGGTATCAGAATGCCCGAATACCCAAGGGTATTATCTCAATAAAAGGAGGACTCCAAAAACAAATTTCCTTAAGAATAAAAACCTGCAGGGCTTGAATCAAACAGATTCTGGCAATAAGAATGCAGCCCCTCCGAATGTAAATACACAATTTTCCTTTCAGCCTGATGACTATAGAAATAGCCTACCACTTATCTCAGTATTTTTAAGAAACTTCAACATGAAAATGTTAG
>NC_061098.1:27609636-27612136 GCF_015104395.2 Macrobrachium nipponense | reverse complement strand
GTAAGTCAAAATCTAATGCTGATTATTCAGGACTAATAATACTGCATCTATCCAGCGTTGACAGACACGAGTATATTGCTATAGTAGATTCACATCAATAGTGTATTGATATCTAGGCCAGTCCCTTACGACGATCCTGATTGGCTGCTGATAAGCCAATCACAGGGCTGGAAACTCTCAATCTCTCGAGAGAGTTCACATAGGCAGGATGTATGTTCCGCCTCTCCTGAAATAAGACGTACTCTCAGGAGCGGCGGAACATACATCCTGCCTATTTAACTCTCTCTCGAGACTGAGATTTTCCAGCCCTGTGATTGGCTTATCAACAGCCAATCAGGAGCGTCACAAGGGAGTGGCCTAGACGTCAAATGCACGGTTGATGTGAATCTACTATAGCTGACGTCCTTTGAAATATTTATAAAGCAGCGTTTCGAAAATCTCCTCTCACAGGAAGTGAGAAGACAGAACAAAAATCATCTCATTCTTCACCCGCAAAAAAAAAAAAAAAAAAAAAAAAAAAAAAAAAAAAAAAAAAAAGAAATAAAGAAAAGAGGAAAGACTCCCCAGTAAATAAAAGTGAATAACATCAACTCGAAACCGTCAAATGGAAATAAAATTGGAAAGGCTTTTTTTTTTCCCTCCTTCACTGTAACACATTTCCGGCGCCTTACTCAGGCCCTGATAATATGCTAATGTCTGCCACCAAATAGGATATTGGCTCCGGAAAGGACGTTCGATAGCCTCGAAATAGTCGAGATAAAGGACACCTGTTTTTTGCCGCTGGAATATAAGAACCATTGCAAAGTATAAACTTATTTAAGGATTAGTGATATAGTTCAGGTGTGCTCCATTTTTCTCATAACTGTCATTTGATAAAATAGCTATTATGTATCTTCGTATCTTTTTTTTATTTATAACGAAATCGTCCCATTTACAACGTATACGCTCTTTCGAAAGAGGAATTGACTTACTTTTCGGAATGAGACAAAAAAATAAATAAATAAATAAAAAAGCTGAAAATAAAAACAAAAGTGTCTCGTCATCTACCACCAAAGAGAACTCAGTCCACGACCATTAAGTAATGAAATTACAAAATGAGGTTGAACGTTGAAATAGGATAAAGTTGACTGATGTTCTCTTTAATCATCATTCCATCACATAATTATAAGGATTCATTAATGAAAAAAAAAATAAAAAATTTAAAGTCTGCCAAAATGAAAAATTTTGAAACAGAAAACCAAAAAGGAAGGAATTAAAATCTGTTCGCAACTGGAATACACTAATAAGACAATAAGACAAAAAATAATATTAAAAAATAAATTATTTTCATAATAGAAAAACTTAAATCTTATTGAACTGATACTTGGTAATGAATCTTTCATGAAATTTCAATCAAGCAACATCACACATATAAGTCTAATTCAAATCCAAACTGGGCACCAGCGTCGAATGAATATATCGATGAGGCAACGAAATAAATTATTAAAAACACACTTGACCTGAAACATGACCTAATTACGAAAGCAATGTGGCAACTCCAACTTGTTTATGAAAAAAAAGTATAAACTGCGTAATCAAATATGAAATCGAATCGTCAATTTCCACAAGAGCCTTTTACGAACTGTTAATAACGCTGCCCATTAACGAAAGCATTCAATAATCACAGGGATTAATTACGTAGCTAGTAATGAAGCAGGCACATTAATACAATTAACAATTTCAGAGGGGCATTACGTAGTCACGTATTGCAATTAGTTGGCTACTACGGCCCTCGCAAATTAATGTTTTCATAATAGATGTCAGGAATGCATTTATATTTCATAGGAATAAAAACAAACTGAATCGGTAAAGATGTATAATTTCAAGTATTAATATAATAAATATGTTTAGATGCGGGATAGACATTTTGAGTAGGAATTAGCATTTCTACATACGCCACTGATTTTTATAATTGATGCAAAGACTCCAGATTCGATTCAAGCTAAAAAAAAAAAAAAAAAAAAAAAAAAAAAGACTGGAAACCACACAATCACGGATTAAGAAAGGGAAGTCTCGCAACCACTGATTCCGCTCCCGACGGCCTCTGCCACATCCTTTAACTTCATACCAAACAATTGCACTAGCATGGTATTCGGACAAGACCTCTTCAAAAGGATTCATGGTTTATGTATAAATACCTTCATTTATTAAATAATATAAAAGTCCGTTTTTGTAATAATGCCAACTGCTTTTCGAATCAAAAGTTAATTAGCAATTTATATTTTTTCAGAAATTTGTTAATTACTTATTCCTAATTAAGATCACCTGCTAATTGACTTTAAAGTATTTTTACATAATTATAAGATATGGCTGGAAGGGACAAACTGGAAGGAAGATGGACGAAAAATGACTGAAGGAGAAGGTATATATAAGAAGTAAGAGGAAGTAAAAGGGAAATAAGGAAAGGATGAGAGAGACGAAGGTTCCCGTGTTACCACAAATAATTTGGGAACAACTCCAA
>NC_061098.1:27603102-27605602 GCF_015104395.2 Macrobrachium nipponense | reverse complement strand
AAAAAAAAATAGCTGTTATTACTGGCTTGAACGCTTTATTTTAGTTTAAAAGCTTCTAATTTCTTTAATAAAAAATAGCTGTTATCGCTACGGTGGACAATTTTTCTTATTACTTTAAACCTTCTAATTCCTTTAATAAAAAAAGCTGCTGTTATTGCCAGCTTGGACATTTCTTAGTTGATAAGCTTCTAATTCCTTTAATAAAAAAATAGCTGTTATTGCCAGCTTGGTATGGACTAAACGTAAAGGAATATAGTAGTTTATTATCTACTGAATTATTTATTTATTCTCGTGTATAATCACTTATTTATTTACCTCTCTTCTTTCAAGTTTCAAAACTCCATTGCAACCAGAAGCTTTCGTAATTCAGAGAGAGAGAGAGAGAGAGAGAGAGAGAGAGAGAGAGAGAGTTTCTTGAGCCAATAGAAACCCACACAGTCTGCCAATCATACAGTCCGTCTCATATTCATTGTTTCCCTTCATCAAGAAACGGGAACTAACCGCTCTTTGATACGTATGCTTTTATTACAGAGAGTGACGGTATTGAGCGGTAACTGAGTGGAGATTGCAAAAAAAATATATTATCTAGAGCGGTAAAAAGTAATTAAAGACAAACAGCCAGCGTTGTTTAACTCATTTCCCAGATGGCCATACGAAGTTGTTGCTTTTAATTATTTTTAATTGTATTTTGTGTTTGTAGATAAACATCACTGCTTGGAAAACGAGAACACTGCTCTATTTAATCTTCTCATTATAATAGAATGCTGTTTTTGGATAAATATATTATTTCGTTATGAGTTGATACGCTTGGAGATTTGCATACACAGCATTTGAAAAGAAGTGGAAGTCGTGATTTTTTAGATATAAAACAAATATCACTTAGGGTAAAATGCTGTATTAAACCTGTGACTGGGAAAGGAGAGATATGATTTTTTAAGTAATAGAAAAACCACGAAACAACTTTACTAAAGTAGATTCACATCACCGGTGCATCTGATGTCTAGGCCAGTCCCTGACGACGCTCCTGATTGGCTGTTGATAAGCCAATCACAGGGCTGGAAACTCTCAGTTTCTCTCGAGAATTCACATAGGAAGTATGTATGCTCCACCTCTCCTGAGAGATATTTTGAAAGACCTATCCCTCAGGAGAAGTAGAACATAGATCCTACCTATGTGAACTCTCAAGGAACTGAGAGACTGAGAGTCAGCCCTATAGATAGAGACTGAGAGGTTTTTTTCCACTATTGACGGCTCAACAGCTAATCAGGAGCGTGGTAAGGGACTGGCCTAGACATCAAATGCACGGTTGACGTGAATCTACCATACCATAGTCCCTTCCTTATAAAAGACGACGCCCAGAAATATGACCTGTTTCGCAAAATGCCTGGTTTCGCTATCTACCTTTACATATATACCAAAAGAAATTTCAGGCAGTTTGCGAAATGCCTGGTTTTGCTACCCTGCCTTTAACATATATATAACAAAAAAGACTACACAGCTTTAAAATACACATCCACAAGTGGAATACCAATAATTACAAAAAATACATTCGAATTCTGGAGAAACAAAAACAAGAAATAAAAGTATTCAACTCCTCTCATTCAGGAGTTTTCCCAAAACAGCAGAAGAACATTCATCGACAATGATGGCTGAATGCACATTTTGTCTGCGATATATATTCTTCCAGTACAGACTCCCCTTAATATCTCGTCCTTTTCACAGGTAAAACAGTAGAATGTATATAAAACATAAATGATGGTTCGTGAAATGGCAGCAATGGTGGAGCCATTTCAAGTTGAACAATAGGACGCGGACGACAGAAATTGCTTTCGCACAGTATAATAATGCATGCATTGACAAAATGCTTTGTGCTTTATATTATTATTATTATTATTATTATTATTATTATTATTATTATTATTATTATTATTATTATTATTATTTAAATTCGTCATAAGCACACATTTTCCTGGTCACAAAAACTGAGATTATAAATATGCATTGCAAACAGAAGACAAGTCATAAAAGCTAAGGCGATGATGCATGACGCTTGGAATACTAACCAGCATACAGTAGCTACTGAATGTCTAGAATAAGCCTCATATCAGTAAAGATAAAAGAAAATGAAAAAAAAAAATCAACAAGACTCCCAAAACACTGCCCTGAGGAATGCCAGGCAAGATGGGACTAGGCTCACGAAGACCACCAGCAAACAAACTTTTTATGGTCACTGAAGTGAAGGTGAATGAAATGTATAAAAAAGCATTAATACCTACATTACTATAATTTAATATTCAAGAATTTTGTGGTGATCAAATCGAAATCAGACTTAATATCAAACTGAACAATACGGGACGGCCAGAGCATTGATGGTTATGGTAACGAGTTTACTTAAGAGATCATCTTTTTTTCTTTGTAAATAAATACCAAGACATCAGATGTTTTTTTAGACGAAATAAAAATGCTTATGGACAGATCTCTTTATCTAGAGGACGGGAAA
>NC_061098.1:27590602-27595602 GCF_015104395.2 Macrobrachium nipponense | reverse complement strand
TTAAGGTCGATGGGATTTCGATGAATGGGAGTTTTGAATTCGTGAAGGTTGGTCAGCGCCATCGAAGTCCGTTGACTAAGGTATCCATAACAGAGCTCTGAAGAATTCCATCGTCGACTAGCAATTGGAGGGACGAAGCAGATGTTTGGTTGATGAATAACGGAGGTCCGCTATCAGCACTGAAGTCGAGTTCAGACAATCTCTTCTAAGTTACGCCAAGGTTTTTGACGGGGGAAAAGCAAATCGTATTTCGGTAGACAATACGTTTTTCACTAGGGCAATAAGTAAATTACCCAGTGTGCTGGCCAGCATTCTCTAGACTGCGAAACTCCAAGACTTCCCTGAAGTCGTACTTGCCATAAACTGTTCCTGTGCAATCCATTAACGTTAAATAAGACCATCCAACAGGTCCATCAAAGACTATCCAACAAAGGTCCACCAGTATCGAGGGCCGTTCCTCTCTCGCAAGTCGTGTCCAAGGTTTTCTTTTTTCCCCCGCGGGTTCAGGGTTACACCACTCGAACTCACACCGTCACGTGGGAGAACAAATATAACAGTCCTTCAACTATTCAATTACCACTAGCAACAACCCCTTTACGCTCTGCAGCATAACTACTTAACAATAATATATAGATAAATACATATTTCCCGTAAACACCTCCCCACCAAAGAAAAGTTTTACAGGTAAAACTTACACATACCACTGTTCACAACAAGTACAAAGCCTCGAGACAGTGCATCTGCAACCTGGTTGTCCACACCTTTGATATGCTTTATTTCTAGCTTCGTAATCCTGCAACATCAGGCTCCATCGTGTAAGCCTTTTATTTTTAGCTTTTAGTGAATTCAGCGGTAAGGATGTCTGTCTAATGGGGGTTGTATCAGTCAGTTCAACATCATGTTCAATTAATGAGTAAGACCTGGTTCATCCCTTACTACTTTAGGATACTTCGAAATTATTCTTTTTACATCTTTTGTCTGAGAGGGACCCAAATGATATTAATCATCCAAATGAACTGAATATGTAGGAATTACTAGCCTGTTCAGCAGTTTGATTGTTAATATCCTTCGAAGGACATTCTACATTAATATTACGTTTTTACATTAATATTACAAACTGAAGTCTGTGCCTTGTTATATTTTTTAAGTAGATTAATATGAACCCATCTAGCTTTTTTTATTTTACCGTCACACTGTAAAAGGTAATTACATCTCCCTTTTTATCCAGGGACCTTATAAGGACCACTAAACTTATACTTAAGTGAACTTCCCTCCTTCGGAAAAAGAGCTAATACTAAATCGCCTTTCTCAAAGACCCGAGACTTTGCTTTCCTGTCGTAAACTATTTTATTTTTTCTGATGAGCACTTGCCTGGTTTTCTCTAGCTAAATCCCAAGCTCTAAATAACTTAGTTTTAAAATTATCAATTTTGTCTGCAACATTAACTTCTGTTTTCTCATCATCCCAAGTTTTCTCTCAAAACCTCTACAGGACCTCTCACTTTATGTCCAAACACCAAATCAAAGGCGAAAGACCTAATGTTTCACTTGGTGCTTGTCTCAAAGCAAACAAAGCATAGGTGGGCAACATGACATCCCAAAGGTTATCTCACCACTACATAACTTCCTAAGAATGTGGTTTCAAGGTCTGGTGGAATCTTTCAATGACACCCTGACTTTCGGGATGATAAGGGGTAGAGGTAATGTTGCTTTATAACCGAAGTTTTTCTCATCTGGTCCTTGAAAAACTTGCCTGTAAAATTGCTCCCATTGTCAGACCTGAAGTGTTTTAGGCAACCCAAATCTAGTAACAAAATATGCGATGAGATGTTGCACTACTGCCTTAGCTTTAGCGTTCCGAATGGGAATTGCTTCTGGGAATCGTGACATTCTTATCAATAATTGAGAAGTATATAGCTGTTCCCCTCCTACTTCTCGGTAAGGGTCCCACAATATCTTATTACATATGCTCAAACGGCTCTCCAGTAACCGGGAGGGATTATTTATTAAAAGGTGCTTTAGGAATTGGTTTGTTAAGTTTTCCCTGCCATCTGACACTCGTGACAGGGAATTTACGAAGTTCTTCACATCCCTCCTCAACGATGGCCAATAGAATGAGTCATAAATTTTCTTAAAAGTTTTTGTTTACGCCCAAGTGACCGCTCATTATATTGTCGTGAGCCAAACTTATTATTTTCGGTTCGTAATTTAAAGGGAATTACTACCTGGTCAATTACTTCATTACTATTAGCGAAAATCGGTCGTGACAATCTATGTAACAAGTTATTCTTCAAATGAACTTTTCCTTAACATAATCCATCATTTTCCTGAACCTTCTTCACATTTCTCAAAGATATGTTTTAAACTTGCATCATCCCTCTGAGCTCTAATTAAGTCATCTCTTTGTAAAGATTTTCTTTATAGAGGTACGCCTAATTAATGAGCTATCAACATTGCTACCCTAGATCTAAATCATAATTATCAGAATCAGTAACAAATCCAGATCTAGTTACGATTGCTACTTCAGCTTCAGGTGTAGGAGTTTTTCATTACAATAGGATTCACAAGGCAACTTTCTTTTCCTAAATCATTTCCTAATAGGATATCAACCCCTTTGACAGGTAATGTATCTTTTGTCACCGCGACCTTAACTAGACCCCACCCGTAACGTATCTGTGTCTAAATAATGGTTTGCAAAGGGGCAAGCAATACAAGCATCAGGAAACCCCCCAATCAAGACAACTCATCCCCAGCAACCGGATCATCGGGTAGGGAAGACTTGAGGACAACTGATATGGCCGCCACCCGTATCCCTTAATACTGTAACTGGTTTCCTAATACCGGATTCACTTACAGCTAAACTACTTTTAGATAAGTAGTTACCAAAGCTTTAATAGTATTTTTTCCATTCATCCAACTGAAGTACGGAGTCACTTCCTGAACTAACTAATTAACTGGTTTCTTTTGTGTGGCCAAATAATTTTATGCTTGAAGCAGTCTTTTATAATGTGGACCTTTCTTTTCACAAAAAAAACATTTTCATGTCACTTAGATGCTTGTAGTTTTCAATTGAGAGTTGCATACAGGTTCCCCGCTTAATGACGGCACCCTTTAGTTTCAAAAGTTTTAGGATGTATTTTCTTATCCTGCCCCTTCTTTACTAATTGATGGGTCAAAGAAAAAACTCATCTGCTAATTCAGCTATTCTTGTGAACTTGTTTAACCTGACACTCTTCAATATATAATTTCATCTCTTGCTGGAATGTTATTTTAAAATCCTCTGTCAAGATTAGCTCCCTTAGGTCCTCTAACGTACTTACTTGTTCCATGGAGTTACACCACTCATTAAAATACTGTTGTTTGCACCTAGCAAACTCCATGAACGTCATGCTACTATTTTTTCTAAAATGCCTAAATTTTTAATCGATAGGCCCTCTGGTACTTGCTTATAGGCTTTCAGTATAATTCCTTTCCTTTACTGTCTCGTAATTAGCACACTGTTTCGTCTGAAAGACAAGAATAAACTTCTTGGGTCTTTACCTGTGAGAACAGACTGCAAACAACAACAAACAATAATACTCTTTAGGACACTCTACTGTTTCATGAGCTTTTCAAAGGACTGGAAATATTTTGATACCTCACTTTCATTGAATTTTGGAACCAACTTGAGTACCGTTGTCAACCCAAAACCTATCTGTCTCCACAATGGAAGTCCCCTCCAGCCCTAATGAACTAGGAGAACTTAATTTAATTTTTTGTAGTTTCAGCTGTCTTAAGTTTTTCCTCTCCTCTGCTTCTAATTCTAATTTCCTAGCTTCAGCTCTTTCGTGCCTTTCATCTCGCCTCCGCAGCTTGTTGACCTTTAACAACTCCCTTAACTCACCTCCCTCTACCTAGCCTAACCCCTCCCCCAAAGCCACCAATTCTTGAGCCTATCACACATCGTCCACCAATAACTGAAGGTTAAAAAGCAAGGTCGCCAATTAATGTTACGGGCGGGTCTTATTAGTGACTGATTCCAGGCTCTTACGCCCTTTACATTAAATAATAGAAAAAAATTAAATATAAATACTTATAGGAATACCTTCAGTATATATTGGTAGCGTAAAGAAAGAAAGCTTTAAAATAAAATAATTATATTTACAAAAAACTTAACTTTAAATATGAAGAAAAATAAATCCTTAGAACGTTTAAGGTCGATTGGGATTCGATGAATGGGAGTTTTGAATTCGTGAAATGAAGGTTGGTCAGCGCCATCGAAGTCCGTTGACTAAGGTATCCATAACAGAGCTCTGAAGAATTCCATCGTCGACTAGCAATTGGAGACGAAGCAGATGTTTGGTTGATGAATACGGAGGTCGCTATCAGCAACTGAAGTCGAGTTACAGACAATCTCTTCTAAGTTTACGCCAAGGTTTTTTGACGGGGGGAAAAGCAAATCGTATTTCGGTAGACAATACGTTTTTTCACTAGGGCATAAGTAAATTACCCAGTGGTGCTGGCCAGCATTCTCTAGACTGCGAAACTCCAAGACTTCCCTGAAGTCGTACTTGCCATAAACTGTTCCTGTGCAATCCAGTAACGTTAAATAAAGACCATCCAACACGGTCCATCAAAGACTATCCAACAAGTCCACCAGTATCGAGGGCCATTCCTCTCTCGCAGTCATGTCCAAGGCTTTTTCCCCGCGGTTCAGGGTTACACCACTCGAACTCACCTCACGTAGTGGGAGAAACAAATATAAAACAGTCCTTCAACTATTCAATTACCACTAGAACAACCCATTTACGCTCTGCAGCACAACTACTTAACAATAATATATAGATAAATACATATTTCCGTAACAGTATATATGATATATATATATTATATATATATATATATATATATATATATATATATATATATATATATATATATACATATACCAAATAAATAAATAAATAAATAAACAATAAATAAACATATATATATATATATATATATATATATATATATATA
>NC_061098.1:27583102-27585602 GCF_015104395.2 Macrobrachium nipponense | reverse complement strand
GAGTGAACTTCTGTCACCAGAAATACACATCTCCCACACCTCAATGGAATGCCCGAGAAGAGAACCTTAAAGTAATGCCCACAGCTTACGAAATGTGAATACGTAAAGTCATTGGTCTTTTTTTTTTATTTTTTTTTTGGTATTCCAATATTTCCAGTCGCACTTTTCCTTCCTTCCTCCCGATGTCGATGACGCTTAGCGGGCGCGTTCATTCGGCTTGCTTTATATTCCGTCGTGTCTAATAACAATTGCAATGCCATGACTGCATTTGCATATAGAGGAGACATCATTTGTTTTATAAATTTGCAACGGTTACAAAGCAAGCGCGCGGTAATGAAAGCTACACGGGCTGGTTTTTAAATGAGTCATCAGTCATTTAAGGGTAAAATTCCGCTTTCTTTATATAATGTAATGACGCTTTTTTAATTATTTTAATATTTGCAAATGTAATACAGCTCGTAGTGATGATGATGATGATAATAATACCTTTTGCAAAAGTGGGTCCGATGTATTGTTAACCGGAATATTTTGGGAAAGATATTTTACCCTTTGAGTTACGGAGTCTTTGATCAGTGGACTTTTATGTTTCTCTGATTGTTAATGACCAATCAACTGTGTTCATATGACACGTATGACACCGAAATGCAAACGTGGTATGAATTTGTGTTGACTCATTCATATTCGAGTGGAAAATGCATTTACTCGTGGGATGAAGAAATGATTGTTGTTGGAGTCTGCGAGCTTTTTAAAAGTATATCGATGATGTTTTGTGATTGGGCGAGAGAGAAGTTCTTTTAACTGTCGCTGGATAGTTTCAAACAAGAGCCCGTTCCAGGACGGAAACGAGTTCTTGCTTCCAGGGTGGCTACTTCTGAAGTCCAGATGGAAACCCAGATGGAAATCATTGCAATTTATTGATGCTTAAAGCGACCATTTTCCTCGTAATTAAACGCCACTTTCAGTATCCTCTTCTCCAAAACAGAATACAGAATTTTGGCCAAAGGCCACGCCCTGGGACCTACGAGGTCATCCAGCGCTGAAACGGAAATTGACAGCAAAAAGGACTGAAAGGTGTAACAGAAGGAAAACCTCAAAGCAGCTGCACTATGAAACAATTCTTAGAAGAGGGTGGAAAGTACGATGGAAGAAGAAAATATGAACGGAGGTACAGTAAAAGGAATCAAAGGGGTTGCAGCTAGTGGCCGAAGGGACGTTGCAAAAGAACCTTACGTAATGCCCCCTACAAGCCATCTTTTCCCATACTTAATTGCGGGTGGCTGTATGCCTGAACATGTGTGTGTGTGTGTGTGGATGTAATGTCACTTTATTCCTGGTTAGAAAATAGATGTGTGATATTGTGGACAGAGACCAATTTCATCGCTGCCGTAAGATAAACACCTCATCAACCAAGGGAATAAAACTTCTCGTTTTTATGAAACTGTTCATTTTTATGAAGCCATTTACATATTTCTCTTCGTCCACCGTCAACAGCGAAGCAGAAAGAGAGGATATAAGTGTGTCGCGTATCACTTTCGAACTTCGAAAATAGATTTGGACAAAAAAAGTGCCATCGATGCCTTCCATTCAGCTGCTAATAAAAACAATGAAAGGGGATTTTCGGCTTTAGTCGGCGCCCCCTCCCCCCGATAAAAGGGAAAAAATATTCAGGGAAGAATTATGTGTCAGTTTGAATTTTTCCCATTGTTTCTTTTTTTTTTCTTTTGCGTATTTCAAACCATATTTTTTTTGCGTTATTCTCGCGTTTGGTAAAAAATGTTGCACTGATTATTTTTGTATTATGAATGGCAAAAAATAGAATTATCGAGCCTGAAATATTTCGATAAATCTGAAGTCTTGCTGTAGAAATATAAAGGGTTTTTAAACGATATCCAACTTGTGTATTATTATCTAATAATAGTAAGAAATATTTGCTTATTATCTTGTTTATAGATGGAGGAAGAGCCATGCAGAAAGTCCGCTAAATCTCTCTCTCTCTCTCTCTCTCTCTCTCTCTCTCTCTCTCTCTCATTTATAGATGGAACTTGTTACTTCCATAACAACCTCGATTACCAATGATAAACAAAATTAAGAATTAAGTGATACTGAAAAAGAGCAAAGTAGAGAGTTCAATTAGGCTCTCTCTCTCTCTCTCTCTCTCTCTCTCTCTCTCTCTCTCTCTCTCTCTCTCTCTCATCTATAACAACCTCGACTCTGAATGACAAACAAAATAAAAAATTAAGTGATACTGGAAAAGTGCCGGGCAGAATGTTCACAAAGGCCCTCTCTCTCTCTCTCTCTCTCTCTCTCTCTCTCTCTCTCTCTCGGGGAGAGTAATAAATCGGTGCGTGCACCATATGCCACAAGGGTTCTGGGATAATTGAAGCTTTCGGGGATAAAGTTACAATGATTTTCTCGCTCGTTTGGGGGTACGAAGCCTTTTAGAGAATTATGAATATACGTTTGAGAAACTATTTTCCTTTCGAAGGTTCTCCTTATTATT
>NC_061098.1:27553486-27575102 GCF_015104395.2 Macrobrachium nipponense | reverse complement strand
ATACTCGCAACGCCATTTGTGAGACTATATCAGTCATCGGCTCTAGTATGACGTGTATTCATACAAATAATAGGCGCTCTTATAAGAAGTTAAACAGGTTCACTAATATGTCTTAATTGATTAACCACAGTTATCCGTAAGCTAAAGGGTCGGTTGCCTGGATGCGCATTCTTGAAGTACTATACTGTTGAAAGCACCTTTTCCGCTAAACCCTCTCATTCTCACTCTAATATAGATTATAACATATATACCACTCCACTAATGCTTATGGATATACAGGAATGAAGTGCTTTATGTTTAACAAGCACATTGTTTATTTTTTTTACATTATCATTCTAATAGATATATCGTAAATATCCTGAAATGCCTGTACTCTTTAAACTCAACGCGAAACACCTTTTTCAGACATTTGTAGGCTCTTCCACAGACCTTTCCTTCAACCCTCCCCCCCCCCCCAACAAGAACAACATGAACAAGAACAACAACAACAACAAAAGTAGTTTGTAGGCTTACTCCCAGAGTAAGCAATAAAATATTACACCATTATGCGTTTCCTGTCCCCCACTAACAAGAACAAGAACAAAAAAAAAAAAACAAAAAAAAAAAAATAGTTTGTAAGCTTACTCCCGAGGAAGCGATAAAATATTACACCATTATGCGCGAACTGAAATTCATTACTCAAAGAGTTAACTTTACAAGTTTATCCAGGTCAGGTTAGATTAAGAATTTTATAAATTTTTTTAACAGTCAAATACAGTTACAACAGACACGAGAAAACAAATGTTTACTTTCTGCTCGCTCTCTCTGCCATTCCCGACGCTTACCTCTGTCATATCTATAAACCTTCGGTTTTATAGGCCAAATCTTATCGACGACACAAAAGCTATTTATATAAGTCGTTCTACCTGGGAGCTCCGGTAGGAGACGGATTTAGTACCACACTCCCGGAGGTGAACCATAAAACCTAAACAAGAGACGGTCAATTTCTCGGATTGTCTCGGTAAATCAATAAATTATTTTAGTGTCTTGAATTATTTCGGTTAATTAATAATCAAATTTTCAAATTAGCTCGGTGATTTTTTTCAAATTATCTCGGTGAATTTAATCAAATTATCTCGGTTTTTTTTTTTTTTTTTGTTTTTTTTTTTTTTTAATTATCATTGCTTACCTTAAGTATATGACAAACTGTGTTGTGTTTTTTCCTACGTTTTCTTTGGGAAATACGGAAGGAAAAATCTAAAAATCTTCTTTTTGATACTTAGAGATCCAAGACAATCACATAGGGCTAACAGAAGACACATAAAAGAAGAAGGATTGGTCGTCCTTCATTTCCATTGGGCTGGAAATGAACAAAGCATATTATTGGCCCCTTAAGTGCTTTGCCTACCATCCCACTTTGCAAGGACTTAAGTGGAGTCAAGATGCAGCATCCTAAGTTAGGTTTGGGCTGCATAACAGGAATTACTACAGCCACTGGTTTCAGCAAAATTCGAGGTCGTCTCGAAACGGTTTGTCTCTAAGTAGAATGTTGCGTCCATGGGTTAAATTTGGCAACATATGTTTCTCTAGCTTTCTTAAGATTGAACACACGAATCATATATAGTTTTTCTCCCACCGCTTCTTTGCATATTTTAGACAACTCATGGACTTGTTTTTGTTTACTCCTACCCAAACAGTATCCCACAGTTGTCCCATACTTGTTAGGTAGGCTACAGATGTATGGTAAAAAATAGAAGAGTTTTGCACCAACCATAATATTAACAATGGGTAGATCTACTGTACTATCCGCGGCGGCCCAGAGTATGGCAGTTGCGGTTTTTCTATGCAGTTTTACCTCCTGAACAAGAATTTGAAGTAATATTTATTCAAACGACTCTAATTTACCTTTGAACTCTATCCTACGGTAAAGGGGATCCCCATTGGGAACCGGGGTTTTGGGTGGGGACAAAACCCAACTCTATCCTACGGTAAGAGGGACCCCCACCCAGTGGGAACCGGGGTTTTGGGTGGGGAGAAACCACTGGGGGGAGTTTTTGCCGTGTTATTGTGGTAATTTCCCACATTTATCACTTTTAAAAACACGAAATACAGGCGGAAATAAGAGATAACAAAACTAGCGATAGTGGAGCCGTTCCACATCCATATTCATCTACTACTACTACTACTACCACAACACTGAATCCTACTATACATGCGCTAATGCTACTGCGCATGCACTAACTGTAAGGGAGCTTTTGGCCTAAACTCAGACTTCTTAGTGAGGAAACAAATGGGGGTTTACGGGAGGGATACATGTATTTAGCCAAACACGTTACAGTATTACCCCTACATTGCTACCGGACTGAGTGAAGGATTGGGTGTAACAGGGTTCCCAGATTTGGCAGTTTCTCACCAAATTTGGCTTTTTTTTTCTAATTTGGTGGGTAAAAATTCACTTTGGCTGGTTAGTGGTATTTTGGCTGGTTTTCAAAAACTTTCTATTTGAGCTAAACAGTGATCCCACGTTTGAGGAATCTCTCCCCAGATTGGGAATTTTTGAAGGTTTTCAGGAAAATCTGGGGAATTTGAATAGGTTTTCAGTAAAAACTTGGTAACATTTAAGCAAAATATGTGGATGGAATATAATAAAAATCACACATACACCAGACGACCACACAGGCCGCCGGATTCTCAGAGAACGAGCCTCATTTCAAAATTTCAATTCATTGTCGTTTTTTTTTCCTGTATTTCTTATATTACGGTATATTATCTAACTAAAACTATGATGCCGCTATACAAGCTATATATGAGAAAAATTATGCATTTATAAAGATAAATATAACGCACACATATTTGCCGGTTATTTGGGTTGGTTTGGATTTCCATTTGGCGGGATTTTGGCTGGTTTCATGGTAGACTTTGGCTGGTTGGTAGTGGTGTCATCTGGGAACCCTGGCTGGTAACCATACGTTGAGTTACATAAAAGCATTTACCTAATTTGTTTATTAAACATGTTATGTGAATTCTCGTGTTTATGCCTTTTCCTTTTTCCATAGTATTTGTATAATAACTGTTTTGAAATATCCCCACCCCACCTAATAATTTCACCATATATAATTTGAAATATTATGTTATAATTGAGGACAGACACCTAAAAATGCCTACGTGTTGATACTAGAACTCAGTTTAGGAAGTTTCGATACCTACCTACCTACCTGTTTACGTGAAATTGCACATTGCGTTGCATATTACATACACACTCCCTATATCATTTATACACAACTCAATCCCTCCCTTTCCAGTATTCACGACTGGCTCTTTACGTTACACCATTTACAATGCATTTCTCACCGATACCAATACCTAGATTAAAGTTTGCCATTATTATTATTAAAAACCTACATTTAAATATATAGTTTGCCATTATTATTACCACCTAAAACCTATATTTAAATATATTCCATTATACGTTTTACAGACATTACAACTTTACACCTCCCTTCCAGTTTCCTTACTATTATGCAGTTATGTATGGTTACTTTTAACATTTTACAACACTTCCACACCCACCTCAAAGTTAGGTTTTATATATCAGGTTACCTGCTGGGGGGCCAATCCCCCTCCCCCCCGGTTAGGCAACATACCCTACTAGGTTTAGTTGTTATATGTTGGTTTACCTACTAGTTTTACTTCCTTGAAGGGGGGTACCCGGTTAGGCTAGGTTGGTTAGTTCTTCAAGGGTGGATACCGGGGGGTGGTTAAGGTTAGGCATTACCCTAATTGGTTACCTCTACTAGGTTAGGTTTTGGTTAGGTTACATTCCTTACTAGTTCGGTTAGGCCTTTTAGGGGGGGGCGGGGGGGTACGGGGGGGCAAAGCCCCCCTGGTCAGGCAATGTTCCCTACCTAGGTTAGGTTGGTTAGGTCACATTTCCTTACCTAGGTTAGGTTAGGCCTTTAAGGGGGGGTAACGGGGGGGAGGGGGGGTACGAAGAGCCCCCATGGTCAGGCAATCATTCCCTACTAGGTTAGGTTAGGAGGTTAGGTTGGTTAGGTTACATTCCTTACTAGTTAGGTTAGGCCTTTAAGGGGGCGCCCCCCTGGTAAGGCAATATTCCCTACTATTGGTTAGGTTAGGTTAGGTTGGTTAGGTGACATTCCTTACTAGGTTAGGTTAGGCCTTTTAAGGGGGGGTACGGGGGGCGCAAGCCCCTGGTCAGGCAATATTCCCTACTAGGTTAGGTGTTAGGTTACATTCCTTACTAGGTTAGGTTAGGCCTTTAAGGGGGAGGGGGGTACGGGGGCGAAGCCCCTGGTCAGGCAATATTCCCTACTAGGTTATTGGTTGTTAGGTGACATTCCTTACTAGGTTAGGTTATGGCCTTTAATGGGGGGGGTAAACGGGGGGCGAAGTAAGCCCCCCTGTCAGGCAATATTCCCTACTAGGTTAGGTTGGTTAGGTTACATTCCTTACTAGGTTAGGTTAGGCCTTTAAAAGGGGGGGTAAGGGGGGTCAAAGCCCCCCTGGTCAGGCAATATTTTCCCTACTAGGTAAGTTCCTACTAGGTTAGGTTAGTTAGGTTGGTTAGGTTATGTTCCTTACTAGGTTAGGTTAGGCCTTTAAGGGGGGGTAGGGGGAGCGAAGCCCCCTGGTCAGACTAAATTCCCCTACTAGGTTAGGTTAGGTTAGGTTGGTTAGGTTACATTCATTACTAGGTTAGTTAGCCTTTAAGGGGGGGTAGGGGGGCGAAGCCCCCTGGTCAGACAATATTCATAACTAGGTTACGTTAGGTTTAGGTTACATTCCTACTAAGTTAGGTTAGGCCTTTAAGGGGGGGTACGGGGGGGTGGGGGTGGGGAAGCGCCCCTGGTCAGGCAATATTCCCTACTAGGTTTAGGTTAGGTTACATTCCTCACTAGGTTGGTTAGGTTAGGCCTTTAAGGGGGGTACGGAGGGCAAAGCCCCCCTGCTCAGGCAATATTTCCCAACTAGGTTAAGTTCCCTACTAGGTTAGGTTAGGTGGTTTGGTTACGTTCCTTACTAGGTTAGGTTAGGTTAGGCCTTTAAGGGGGGGTACGCCACCACCCCCTTCCGGTCGAGGCAATATTTCCCTACTAGGTTAGGTTAGGTTGGTTTGGTTACATTCCTTTTTTTTTTTTTTATATTAATTTTTTTTTTTTAGTTAGGCTTTTTTATTGAGAGGGGGGTTTTTTTTCCCCCCGGTCAGCAATATTCCTTACTAGGTTTAGGGTTAGGTTTTTTTATTCCTTACTAGGTTTAAGGGGGGTTAGGCCTTTAGGGGGGTTTAGGGGGGCCAAGCCCCCCACTTAGGCAACAACCCTTCTAGGTTAAGTTCCCTACTATGGTTATGTTACATTCCTTACTAGGTTGGTTAGGCCTTAGGTTTGGGGGGGTTCGGGGGGCTTCGCCTCCCGGTCAGGCAACATTCCCTACTAGGTTAGGTTACATTCCTTACTAGGTTAGGTTGAGGCCTTTAAGGGGGGGGATGGGGGGCGAAGCCCCCCCGTCAGGCAACATTTCTACAGGTAAGGTTCCCTACTAGGTTAGGTTTCTTACTAGTTAGGTACATCCCCTGCTAGGTTAGGTTATGTTAGGTTGGTTTGGTTCTTTAAGGGGGTTACAGCAGGTCAAACCCCACCCTGGTCAGGCAACATCCAACCTACAAGTTAAATTAATTTTGTTATATGAATAACCTATTGTGTTTAATTTGGTATTTTGTATTTATTAAAACAACTTTAGGCCCTATACACATTTACCACCCAGGACTTAAATCCCACCCCTCCTGGGCCCGTTATATATGTATGTACTTAATTCATATTTTGAACCAATCCCACATTTACATTTAGTTCCTTAACTACCCATTTACTTATATTACCCTTAACATTGCCCAACTTATTTTGTTAAGTGCTTGTTCATTTACCTCAGACCCCACCCTGCCTCAACCAATAGCATCAGAGCATTTTTTTACTACTCCACCCCACCCCCCACCTCTCCTACCCTGTTTTGTACGGTCTGGCCTCCTGCCACCTCCTAACTGTAGAACTCCAACACTGTTGAATCTGCCGCCATGACTTCCACTGCTGCATCAACTTCACGCTCGCGCCCAGCCCCACCTCACCAGGAACTCTTTGCCAACTTCATGTAACAATTGTTTTACATGAGTTACAAAGATTTTTCTGCCTATTACTCAGGTAATTATGATCGACTAATCGGTTTTTGCCAGGAGAAGAAAATACAACGTAGGTCGCCTCATCGAAGGCCAGTGGGTATTCGGTGGTATCTGCAGGCAGACCCGGCGAGTTTCGTTGTTCCCGTACCGACAGGACGAGTGGGACTCTGCTTGCAGTTATCAAAGAATACATTGTGCCGGGTACCACTATTATTTCTGACTGTTGGAGGGCTTATGACTGCCTGCGAGATGAAGGTTATGTCCACTTGACAGTCAACCACTCGATGAACTTTGTGGACCCAGAAACCGGTGCCCATACTAATACTATCGAGAGGAGGTGGAGGGAACTCCGGCCCAGTCGACTCCAAGATACGGGAGGAGAATGTATAACTTCGTCGGGTACTTGGCTGTTGCTTATTTCAAGCTGCATTTTGAGGAACCCAAGACCCACCTCCACGCATTCTTAAAGGCAGCTGGCGCTTTGTACCCTCCACCCCTTAAGGTAAGGTCCAAACATTATTCTTAATTATTATTTTTAGGAAAGTGAGTGTTAGGCTTTCGCCGAAAGTTGCGTCAAGGTATGTTACTATTCAGTGGGGTGCTGCTAAGACAACTCGTACCTTCCAACCTTACCCCGCCCACCCCCTGTGCGTCCCCCCCCCCCCCCCTTAGTGAAACATATGGCTCCGTGGTGGTTGGGGAATTCAAACATGGCGGCTGTGTTTACATTTCCCTCACCGTAACGAATACTTGGTACCTTCCTATAGGACCGTTCTTCGGTGACTTAGACTATGGCAATTGACATTTTCTATGTTATTTTAGTTGCTTTACAAGGGCTGTAAGGAATAATTAATTTGTTTTTTTCGTTTAGGTTGGAACTATACTTTAATATACCTTTGAGTTTGGTGCGGACTATTATGTAACTTTCAAAGGTCAATTACTGCTTAGTTACAGCCGGCCGAATGGATATTACTTTTAAATCTTGTACAGTAACTAAAATAACATAGGAATCAGTCAATTGCCATAGTCTAAGCCACCGCGAATTGCTTCTGTAGAAATACCTAACAGGGCACAAAATTATTAGGAAGCAGTCGGACACGCATGTGGTTCATGTGTTTTTTAGCAATAAAATTCATCCTATAATTACAGCTGATTTACGATTCACTCTGAAAAGGTTGTTCCTGCAGCCTTCTAGCAACATACCAAAGTATCAAACTTGGATTAGGCCTATAGGCCTACATGAGCATCACGTAAATCAAGTACATACCTACATTTGAATTCGGACATTATGACTGGTCCTCCTTCGTCTCATTTAGAGACAAGCATGCTTATCCATAATACTTCTCTCATTGTTTATCTCATTCAACCCGGGATCATTTCCTGATAGACTTCTAGCTATAAATTAATTAAGCAAATTCCACTTGAAAATTTGCTAGCCCTGCAAGGGTTCATCTGTTCCGTAACAGAATGCGCGGAGCTCGACTCACCTCACGGCGAATTGCAACTCCACAAGTAGCCTCTGTTCCATCACCACACATAACATTTCACATTTCTTCATAATCACACAACAAAGTCTTTATGTTCGATTAAAAGAGCCACCCCCATTACGATCAGAAATGAACCTTGATGATGACCAGAGAAAACACGCAATAAAAGTACTAAAAACGAGAGAATTCTTGGTAGACCTCTACGTAAACATGAATGGAGTAGGGGTGCGACTGGCGACTCTTCTTCGGCAAGATAGGTTCGTGAAATTGGCTCCGGACTGAGAGGTAATGCTTCTTGCATCTCAAATTCCTTTTATTTAAATCTTAACTTTCACAAACTCCCTACCAATCAACATGTAAAAACTGTTGGGTGACCAGAAATTTCGGTCCCAGAAAGTTCGGTCCCAGAAAGTATGGTCTCAGAAAATTTGGTCCCAGAAATTATTTATATACTGACAATGAAATCGTTAATCTAACTGATGAAAAAATTAAACAAAGTATAGAATTAGAGTTTTATTAATCAAAGTGAAAAAAATAAAAAAAAAAATGGTATGTTTCTTCAACAAAAAACCTATACAGTAGGAAATAAAAAAAATATAGCATATTGTGCACAAAATCAAGAAAATTGGGTCCCAAGAATATTCGGTCCCGGAAAATTCGGTCCCATATCAGAAAAAAATACTGTAAATGCATAGAAGTTTAAAAAACAAAAAAATATAAAGTAACAAGTTCCTTCTTATCAATAAATACATGCTTAATCGATTATTTAAGTCATACATAATATTTCTTTTTATCAATTTATCAAACCTGAAATAGGTAAATTCTATTTAAAATAAATCAGTAGAAGTTTAAAATTATAAGAAAACTAATGTTTAAACTATCAAAACATAAAAAGAAAAATTAATGCAATGAATGAGCAATAGCCTTAAGGAAAGCTAATTTATCTTCACCATCATATGATTCTACAAGAGTTTTTACTCTCATATCTGTTGACTGGTATTTTTTCTTCTTTGCGGATTATCTCCTCTTTGCACCTGAATTTATCTTGGTCTGTGTAAGGAATTCTTCTTTTCGCAGAGCATCAATAAGCTTCCACATGTTTGGGTACTTACACGTGACTGATGCGCGCAGTACTGAGTGAAACCCTTCCAATGCATTGTTTGTCCGTGGCAATTCCTGAATGACCATATCGTGGAACATTCCAAAAATCAACTGGATATAAAGGCTGTTCTCGTCTGCCACGTCTTCCTCTCTTTGGTCCGATGTATGTTAGCTCAAAATAACTTATAAAGTCTATTGGTATTGATTCATCCTCACGGAGATCTTCATAAGTATCATTACAACTTTTGGTGGTAAAAATGCAAGTGCGCAGAACATTTTAAGTTCTTGTTGGGGTAAAAACAGCTATCAGTACCATATTGAACTTTGTATCCTAATTGACATATTTTCCTATAAAATAGTCTGGCAAAAATGAAATAAACAACCAAGGCTGCTGCTTTCAGTAAAGTTACTGTCACAGCTGTTACGAATTGCTCGTTCAAAGTCAATCAAAACGTGACGAGGGTTAATATTTGGTCGCAATTTACTTAGTTCAAGAAAAGTCCTGTCATATGTTGCTTGAGTTTTGTCCGGCAATAAAATAAAAGCTCTTGGACAAGATCTCCCGTTTATGAAGGCATGAATGGTGAACAGCTAATACCATATTCTTGGTGATGATTTAAATGTGCCATCCATTCCTAAAATTGATGCATTTTCCAGTTGCTGAAGACCTTCGTCGGAGGCGAAGATTAATACCCGCTTTTCATCATCACTGTCTGTTACGGTTCTCACAGCGCCGCAATTTCTTTGTCTTGTCGGAACTAAACTTGTGAAAGTCATAAACATAGTTAACTTCATCAATCAATTTGTCTTGTTCTTTTTTTACTTTTAAAATATTTTGCAGCCATGATGGGGTCTTCAAATAGGAAAATTGGTGACTTATCATGAAAGAAGTGACTAAAAACTGTGTTACAAATGTCACCGTTTCTTATATATAGGCGGTGTCAATGAATGTTAATGAAAGTAGACAAATTATCTTTCTCAAATACCATTACAAGTGCTTAAAGTCCTGTATGACAAAACTACCTAAAAACATAATTAACACCACGTACCCTTTTGTTAACAGTTTGTAAACAAATCCCAGGCTCACAAAGTTCTCACGCTCTTGTTGATCTTCGTAAATATCTCGTCTGGATTGCTAAACAATTGATCTCTAAACCAAACGAGGCATTAAAGTTATTGATAGAAATAAAAGATGTTCATTTCTTCTAATATCATATTTTCCATGTATTTATATGCCTTTTTCCAGAAAGGTTATATTGGGCTTGGTTATTTAGATTTTAGAAATTTTCCGGGACCGAATTTTCTGAGAATGAGAATTTCAGGACCGAATTTTCTGGGACCGAATCTTCTGGGACCGAATTTTCCTAGCACCAAAACTGTTTAAAGGATATATCTCCAAAAGATAATAAGGTCATCATAGCGTTTCTTTGCAAGATATACAGAATTCTTTTGAAAAGAAATTGTTTTCTGAAATGTCTAGCCCCTACGTATGAAAGAAAACGTCGAATATGTAGCCTCTGGGTGTGTGTGTGTGTGTGTGTGTGTGTGTGGTCATGTCCAATAATAAAAAATCTGATATTAAAATATGATCCGTAACTTCTGAAATGTGCATTGGTATAATGAAGCAGCAATAATAATTCGACCAGTTTTTTTAAACAACATAGATTTGAGACATTCAAATCCACACAAGATTTTACCTATACATTTCAACATCGATTTATCTGTAAAATTTATCGGCTGTTTCCTCAATTATTGTTCATTTTCCCCACATGATTTTACATATACATTTCAACATCGATACCTAGGAAAAATTTATCGCCCATTTTCTCAAATATTTTTCATTTCCCACATGATTTTACCTATACATTTCAACATCGATTTCTGGGTAAAATTTATAGGTCGTTTTCTATTTTTTTTTTTCCCAACATAATTTTACCTTATACATTTCAACATCGATTCCTTGGTAAAATACTATCGCCAATTAAAAAAAAAAAAAATTCACTTTCCCCCATGATATACCTATACATTTAAAACATCGATTTCTGGGTAAAATTTATCGCCAATTTTCTAAATAATTTTCACTTTCCCACATGATATTACCCATACATTTCAACAATCGATTTCTGGGTGAATTTCATTGGACGTTTTCTCAATAATTTTTCTTGCTCTACCATATTCCGTGACTAAACCGTGAAATAAAAATGGCACAGACCGCACGATAAAACGTAATCACAAATAAACCCTTTCATTCGGTTACCGGAAACAAACAACAGTAACATCGAAAGGCTGACGACGTATTTTGGCGAATCGGACCAATTAAGCGGAAAGATAGGAAAATAAAATAGAAGCAAATGTAACACGGAGGGTTTTTCTGCTACATGAACTTTGCAAATATTTGCGAAATGCTAAGTTTAGCATTACTCGCGGACAAAATGATAACCACGATTATGCACAATATTTTTGAGAGTTTTTGCTTCTTCTTGTTGGCTGTTTCTTTGTTTCAAAAATCATGATAAAAACCGACCTTAAAAAAAGGACAAAAAATTAAACAGAAAAAATCTTAAGATGTACTTTAAATATTATATATATATAGATATATATATATATAGATATATATTATATATATATATAATATAGATATAAATCATATAAATTCAATTATCTTCTAAGCTTTTTCAGTTTCTTTTTTTGTCCTTCTTTAATGCGGTTTTTATAACGAATTTTGAAACAAAGAACAGCAACAAAAAGAGGAGGGAAAAATCTAAAAAAAGTATGTATACATACATACATACATACACACACACACACACACACATATATATATATATATATATATATATTATATATTCTATATATATATATATATATATATATATATATATATATATATATATCATATATATATATATATATATACAAACACAACCACTTCATCTTCGCTCCAAGGACAATTTTTATCTGTTAGAACAGTTCCAACAAAGGGTGTTTATTTATTTATTTATTTATTTATCTTTTTTGTACCTCGACGTACCTACTGGATCTGGGGAGGGAGGGTTTATTGGTTCTCTGTTGACATTCGGGGCAGAAAATACCAGAGACAACAAAAAACTGATTCGCGCTCACAAAGCCGGCATATTTGCTCTTTCGTTTTTTCTCAGTTTTTTTTTTTTTTTTTTTTTTTTTTTTTAACGAATTCAGCCCACCCCACCTTTGAAATTAACTTTCAAAAAGAGAGACTTCAAAATTCTGGAGCGAAAGCGTATAATAAGAGGTCAGAGGTCTGCTCATGGAAATGACTTTTAGAAGCATTTAGGGTATTATTGCAGACTTCTTCAGATGCTGGGTAAAATCACTTCGCGACGTGACGGAGGATAATCCTTTTTCTCTGGATGTTTACCTCTACCAAAAAAGATACAGAGAAAAAGATACGAAGAAATGTTGCAGTTCGAAAAAGAAAAATAATAAAAAAAATAGTAACATCTCCCAAAAAGCTAAAGGGAATTAAAAACATCGAAATCTTACTATCATGATTTTTTTTTAAAACTAGTGAGGAATCGTTGTATCAACAGAGGGATAGAACGCATTGATACGATGGCAAGAAGGGACGAAACTTCCTGAAAACTGTTGAAAGCGAACGAAACAGGATGGAGGAATTGTTATAAAAGCAAGGCACGGTCCGACCCCCAGCTTACACGAAATGCGTGCAAGCAATCTTATCAATGTACTCTAGCACAGACAAGTGGTGATAGAAATCTTGCATAGCTTGGATATTAACAAAAACTATGAACTTCGGGGAAGTTCGCCAATAGGATTCTGATAAGAAAATTCATAAACTTCAGCCAAAACAACATTTAACTTCAGCATGACTGGTTAAGGGACACAGGGTCCCCTCCTTAAAAAAAAAATAAAAAAAATAAAAGAAACAAAATATCATCAACAGAAAAAGAGACCATGAAAAACAACCGTTAAAACTCACAAGGCAATGGAAAATAAAAGAGAATGTGAAAGTACAGCAACTGAAAGAGGGGGAGAGGGAAGGGACGTTAACCGATCAAAAAGGATAGATGGATGGAAGGGGGAGACGAGAAAAGGAAAATACAGAAAAGGGTGATTTTTGCACCCTCCTCCCGCCATTATCGAGGTATTTAACCTTGTCAGCGACTATCACAGCAATTATCGAGGTCTTTAACCTTGCAAATATCTCAGCAATTATCGAAGTATTTAACTTTGCAAATATCACAGAAATTATCGAAGTATTTAACCTTGTCGGCGACTATCACAGCGCTAAAAGAGCTACAGTATTTATGAGAAGAGAGAGGCTAGACGGAAGGAATACAGAATTTAGGAGAAAGGCCAAGTGCTGGCACCTACGACGTCATTCAGCTTTGAAAATTGACAGTAAGGTCTGAAAGGTGTGATGGGAGGACAACCTCCCAATTGCAATAGGAAACAATTGTTAGAGAGGGTGGAAAGTCACATGGCAGAAAGCGAATACGACTGGAGGAATAGTTAAAGGAATGAAAGAGGTAGAAGCTGGGGGCCCTAAGGAACGCTGTAAAGAGCCTTAAGTAATGCCTACAGTGTGGTACGTGAGGTGCACTGACGGCACTACCCACCTGCGGGAAAAGAGAGAGGAAGGAAATTTACTGTCATACTTTATATCATCCACCTGTGAAGAGCATATTGAGAATGTGGCTACAGTCAGAAACTCTTTAGTTTTAAGGAATTAATTCGTTTAATAAAAAAAATAGCTGTTATTACTAGCTTGAACGCTTTATTTTAGTTTAAAGCTTCTAATTCCTTTAATGAAAAATAGCTGTTATCGCTACCTAGGACAATTTTCTTATTAGTTTAAAACCTTCTAATTCCTTTAATAAAAAAATAGGTGTTATTGCCAGCTTGGTATGACTGAACGTAAAGGAATATAGTAGTTTATTATCTACTGAACTTATTTATTTATTCCCTTATATAATCACTTATTTATTTATCTCTTCTTTCAAGTTTCAAAACTCCATTGCAACCAGAAACTTTCGCAATTCACAGAGAGAGAGAGAGAGAGAGAGAGAGAGAGAGAGAGAGAGAGAGAGAGAGAGAGAGAGAGAGAGAGAGTTTCTTGAGCCAATAGAAACTCACACAGTCTGTCGTTCATACAGTCCGTCTCATATTCATTGTTTCCCTTCATCAAGAAACGGGAACTAACCGGTCTTTGATACGTATGCTTTTATTACAGAGTGTGACGGTATTGAGCGGTAACGGAGTGGAGATTGCAAAAAAATATATTATCTAGAGCGGTAAAAAGTAATTAAAGACAAACGGCCAGCGTTGTTTAACTCATTTCCCAGATGGCCATTACGGAGTTGTTGCTTTTAATTATTTTTAATTGCATTTTGTGTTTGTAGATAAACATCACTGCTTGGAAAACGAGAACACTGCTCTATTTGATCTTCTCATTATAATAGAATGGTGTTTTTGGATAAATATATTTTTTCGTTATGAGTTGATACGCTTGGAGATTTGCATACGCATCATTTGAAAAGAAGTGAAAGTCGTGATTTTTTAGATATAAAACAAATATCACTTAAGGTAAAATGCTGTATTAAACCTGTGACTGGGAAAGGAGAGATATGAATTTTTAAGTGATAGAAAAGCCACGAAACAACGTTATTATAGTAGATTCACATCACCGGTGCATCTGATGTCTAGGCTAGTCCCTGACGACGCTCCAGATTGGCTGTTGATAAGCCAATCACAGGGCTGGAAACTCTCAGCTTCTCTCGAGAGTTCACATAGGCAGGATGTATGCCTGGTTTCGCTATCTGCCTTTAACATATATACCAAAAGATATTTCAGGCCATTTGCGAAATGCCTGGTTTCGCTGTCTGCCCGTAACATATATACCAAAAGAAATTTCAGGTAGTTCGTGAAATGCCTGGTTTCGCTGTCTGCCTGTAACATACATACCAAAAGAAATTTCCGGCAGTTCGCAAACTGCCTGGTTTTTTCGTTTGCCTAGAACATATATGCAAAAGAAATTTCAGGCAGCTCGCAAAATGCCTGGTTTCGCTATCTGCGTTTAACATACATACCAAAAGAAATTTCAGGCAGTTCGCGAAATGCCTGGTTTTGCAATCTGCTATTAGCACATATACCAAAAAAAAATTTCAGGCAGTTTGCGAAATGCCTGGTTTCGCTGTCTGCCCAGAACATAAATAGCAAAAGATATTTCAGGCAGTTTGCGAAATGCCTGGATTCCCTATCTGCCTTTAACATATGTATATACTAAAAAACGCCCACAGCTTTAAAATACACAACCACCAGTGGAATGCCAATATTCACAAAAAATAGATTAGAATTCTGGAGAAATGTAAATAAGAAATAAAAGTATTCAACTCCTCTCATTCAGGAGTTGTCCCAAAACACATCCACAGCAGAAGAACATTCATCGACAATGATGGCTGAATGCACATTTGCCCGCGGTATATCATTCTTCCAGTAAAGACTCCCCTGAATATCTCGTCCCATTCATAGGTAAAAACAATAGATGTGTAGATGAAAAAACATGATGGTTCGCGAAAAGGCAGCAATGGTGGAGCAATTTCAGTCTTGAACAATGGGACGCGGACGAGAGAAATTGCTTTCGCACAGAATAAATGCATGCATAGACAAAATGCTTTGTGCATTATTATTATTATTATTATTATTATTATTATTATTATTATTATTATTATTATTATTATCATTATTATTATTATTATTATTATTATTATTATTATTATTATTTCCTCTGACGTGTCGACAGTGCATAGGCAGAGGAAATAAACCTAAGACAACTGAAAACCTTGTTATTATTATTATTATTATTATTATTATTATTATTATTATTATTATTATTATTATTATTATTATTATTATTATTATTATTATTATTATTATTTAAAGTCACCATAAGCATCCATTTTCATGGTAAAAACACCTGCTACCTAAGAGACTGCATACATGTGAGGGAGATATAAAAAAGCATTGCAAACAGAAGACAAGTCACAAACACTAAGGCGATGATGCATGACGCTTGGAATACTAAGCAGCATACAGTAGCTATCTCTAGAATAAGATTCTTATCGGTAAATATAAAAGAAAATTTTAAGAATTAACACGGCTCCCAAAACACTGCCCTGGGGAATGCCAGGCAAGATGGGACTAGGCTCACGAAGACCACCAGCAAACAAAGTCTTTATGGCCACTCAAGTGAAGATGAATAAAAAAAAATTAATTAATAATAAAATAGAAACAAAAACATTAATACCTAAATGACTACTTTAATATTCATGAATTCTGTGGTTGATCAAATTGGAATAAAACTTAATATCAAACTGAACAATATGGAACGGGCAAACAATGTCATCACTGACGCCATCAACAATCTCCCGGCTGAGCTGAAAACGTCATAAAAAAGGGGGTCTTAAACTGACGAAGAATGGTCCAGTGACCTTCCCACACCCCAGGGCCACTTCCCCGAATTAAAAGGGAGACAATAGGCTTAGCGTACAGCAGCTCTTTTGGGAAACTCGAAACACGAGTAATGGCATGAAGCCAAGAATCCTTCAGTTCTTTAGGCTCAAAGGTTCTTCTGTCTGTTGGTTGTCATATTGGCGTTTGCATTTATTTCCTTTCTTGAACGAATGGAGAATATATTGGCAAAAGAAGGCAATAACATTGATGGTTATGGTAACGAGTTTACTTAAGATATCATCTTTTTTCTTTTTTTAAATAAAAACTAAAGCAATAGATGTCCAACAAGTAGCCAAAGGAACCTCAGTGATTAGACGAAATAAGAATGCTTATAAGAGACCTCTTTATTTAGAGGACGGGAAATCTTGTCTGTTGATAGCACACCATTTCAAAAGTGCCCCAAATACACCCCTGTCATCAAGCATTATAAATCTTATATATATATATATATATATATATATATATATATATATATATATATATATATATATATATATATATGATAATAATAACGTTATCACCAAAATTACCCAAACCAAGTCCCAACGGACACGCTGTAATATTACCCAATCCCACAGCCCCCCACCCCCCACCCCACAAAAGTGGAAGGCAATAAAGATAGAGGGAAATGGAATAAAGGTTAGGTAAGGGGTGGGGCGGGGGGGGGGGGGGGGGGCAGGGGGGGGATAGGAGGTGACGTGAGAGCGGCCCCAAGGGATTAGGGGGAAGCGCTGAAAAACTATGGGGCGCCGACTCCCTGACACTTGGAGGCAATTGCAGACATGGTAACAAACAAGGAAATTTCGCAGTAGCGAAAAAGTTTTCTAGGGAAAAGTACGCTTTTTAAATGCATTGCAAGTATATATATATATATATATATATATATATATATATATATATATATATATATATATATATATATATTATCTATATATATATATAAGCGAATTCACAGGAAAAATGATAGGCAGAAATCCAAGCGCCTTCGTCTTTACTAGGATAATGTCTTAGTAAAGATGAAAGCGCTTGGATTTCTGCCTATCATTTTCCTGTGGTATTCGCTTGTTTAATGAAGTCACGTCCATCTACTGTGATTTTTTAAGCATATATATATATATATATATATATATATATATATATATATATATATATATATATATATATATATATATATATATATATATATGTGTGTGGTGTGTGTGTGTGTGTGTGTGTGTGTGTGTTTTCGCGTCTACATCAAATCGTTATAATTTCTGACTGATATTGCGACCATAATTCTATTGCTTGAACCAACTATAAACAATCAAGTCCTTAATTGCATTCTCCTCCTTCCAAAGAATGGATGCGTTTTATTATTAATTACATAAATTCTCTAATTGAACATGTTTCATTACCCTTGACAAATGTATTAAATTCATTAGTATTTCGAGGGAAGGGTTAAGAGTTATAAATTCCGTACCGACAATGAATTTCTTTGATTCATAATAGAATTCACTGGTAATTGGTTAATGTAAAACTGATGTATTTTATTAAGAAATGAATTGAGAGATTTAGAATCGAATTTGTCATCTTAGGAAATTTGGCGTCAATATATTATCTTTTCACTTATTACAAAACTACATTTTTCTGATACTGGAAAAATATACAACCCCACAAACACACGTACAAGTTATATATATATATATATATATATATATATATATATATATATATATATATATATATATATATATATATATATATATATATATATATATATATATATTCAATCAGATGAAAGCCAGTAAAAAAAAGGATCCAGGAATCCACCACCACATAGTGAAGAATATTTGATTATGGAACGTTTCATACTGCTTCAGAGTACATCTTCAGCCTGTAATCATAAATTGTGACAATTTAATTAATAGTAAAATAATACATGAAGACTAAAATATCAAGATAGTAAGTTAATTAAAAACCTTAGAGAACATTTAAAACAAACAATAGACTAAAACATTAAGAAATATGTTAATTAAAATTTACAGAAACATTTAAAACAAATAATGAGAGGACAAGTACAAGTACCCTAAGCACAAGTAGAGAAGGGAATGATTTGAAAACACAGTTCGGCCCAGACCTCAGTTATGCTAAATACAACGTGGCAGCAGCCACGTTTGCATTTAGGGAAGGAACCAGTCGTTTGGTGTATAATGACTCAAGTGTCGTTAAGTAATTGTCGGGAGTGCTGTCAATGATTGAGAAATGTGTTTTATCAATATTAATTTTACATATTTTGGCGAGGCTGCGGATATTGGATAATTCTGGGTTTGTTATCCTTTGTCCTGTTCTGTAGCTAACACCTAAATGACTGGAATATCTCACTTTTAGTAACCGTTTGGTCGTTCCGACGTAAATACCAGGACAACCCGGACAATTAAATTTATAAATGACGTCGGATCTCATGAACGGTGGTAGTTTTTCTTTGTGTGTAAAAAATGTGCCAATTTTTAATGGGTTGACAGGAATCAAGTTTAGTTTTAAACAACCTATTTCACTTTCAATGATTTTCCTTATTCGCTCGCCTAATTTGTTTTTATATGTAAAAGGAATGGTACAGTACATAACTAGCTTCTTACATCATAGGAATGGAACTTGCTCAGAAAAATTATTATTTAAAATTCTATTTACTACATTATAAAAAACATTTACTGGATAAGAATTGTTAATAAAATACCTCTTTAAAAATTCAATTTCTTTGTGAAATAAATTCCAATTTGAGGTATATTTCATAGCTCTAAAAACCAGGGTTGAGATGGCATTAATTTTAAAATTCAAAAAACAAAAACTATAAAAATTATTACCCAAACCCGAAAATGTATGCTTCCTAAAATGGTAGTGTTGATCTATCATCTTCCTTAACAATCTTTAGATCTAAAAATGATAAGCATTATTATGCTCGATTTCCATAGTAAAATTTATATTATGATGCTGGCTATTCACAAAATCCAAGAAGGCTTCACTTTACCACTTATATTTAAATAATAAAAAAGTGTCATCAGCATACCTTCGATAAAAGTGTGGCTTAAAATTAGAAGGGCATTCTGTTAAAAATTTTGATTCTAAAAAGTCCACAAAAATATCTGCAAATATAGGGGCCAACGGGGACCCCATAGCCAAACCCTCGACCTGCGAGTACAATTTGGAATTAAAAGTAAAAACTGAATCTTGCACTGCAAGTTCTAAAAGTTGTTTGAATAAAATTCGATCAAATCCATGGAAGCATGTGGTATTTCAAAAAACTTTATCTAAAATAATCTCAATTGTTTCTTCCACTGGTATGTTTGTAAAAAGTGATTCAGTGTCAAGACTTATCATGTAAAGATCTAAATCATGTCTGACAATTAATTCCTGAAATTCGTAGCCATTTTTAACTGTGTTAACAGGATGTGCAAATTCAGACAACAATTTGGCCACATATTTAGAGATGTTAAAGTTAGGACTTTTAATGGATGACACTATAGGGCGAATGACACCACCAAATTCAAATTATTGGAAGATTTAAGTTTTTCTGAGATATTTAAACGAGAAGACAGAATCAATAGATTTCTTAGAAAATTAAAAAGTCTAAAAATCATTAATGAAACAACATATGATAACCTTTTTGTCACTGGTTCGTCTTTCGGTATCCTGTATGGTGTACCAAAAATTGCAGATGGGAGGCGGCATAAACCTATATCTCTTGCGGTGGCGGGGTTGTCTAAGGCTTCGCTGCCAGTCCTGGAATTGAGAGGTCGATGGTTCGCGCCTGTCGACCGCCAATTCTATTATCGCTTAATAATTCCCCTCGGTTAAACATATATGAAAATATATTAATTCCGAGGTAAGCAGCATTTGATATTAAAGGACATTTGTAGCTCGATATATATATATATATATATATATATATATATATATATATATATATATATATATATATATACTATATATATATATATAATATATGTATGTATCTACTTCATTTTACGTCCCGTAAAACAGACGGTATTAACGTATTTCATGTGATCTCCGTCTAGCCCTGCTTTGAAGTTCTGCGCGCGCGCAAGCGTGTGCTTGTGTGTGTTTGTCTCCCAACTCGCAAACTTTCACTTTCGCTTTCATTCCCGGACGGAAAAAAGATTCTTTGTAGTCAATTCCAAATGTCAAAATTCCAAAAGCTGATGTTGTTGTTTGTGTACCGTGAATTCTTTCGTTTTCCCTGCACTGACATTTATTATATATATATATATATATATATATATTATATATATATATATATCTATATATATATATATATATTATATATATTATATATATATATATTTATATATATAATAATATATGTATTGTTTATTTATTTATTTATTTGGAAAGAGAATTTTTCAATTCATTGTTATGTATATATATATATATATATATATATATATATATATATATATATATATATATATATATATATATATATATATATATATATATAGTACTAGATAGATAGATTATTATGATGACTTTGGTGATAGAAAATGATTAAATAAACGAAAAGTAGACGATGGAAGTTTTCTAGTTTTCTCTCGTTTGTTGTTTCTCTCACTTTTTTCTTCTCTCACTCCTTCTTTTTTATCCCTTTTTGTTTCTCTCACTTCTAGTTTCCTCTCACTTTTTGTTTCTCTCATTCCTTTTTTTCTCTCACTCCTTGTTTTCTCTCACTTTTTTGTTTTTCTCACTTCTAGTTTCCTCTCACTTTTTGTTTAACACACTCTTTATTTTCTCTCGCTCCCTGTGTTCTCTCACTCCTTATTTCTCTCACTAATTGTTTTCCCTCACTGTTTGTTTCTCTCACTTATAGTTTTCTCTCACTTGTTGTTTTCTCTCACTCCTTATTTTCTCTCACTTCTCGTTTCCTCTCACTCCTTGTTTTTCCTCACTTTTCGTTTCTCTCACTTCTTATTTTCTCTCACTTCTCGTTTCCTCCCATTTCCCGTTTTCTTCTTTATCGCGTTTTTTTTATTTTCTTTTATTTTTGTTTATTTATTTATTTATTTTTTTTTTTTTTTGCTGCGTTGCTCACCTGTTTTGCCTGGATTTCTATGCCTTGGAAAAGAGACTTGTGTAAATGTAACAGAGGTGACGTTTTCTACGTTTGACCTTCATCTTTAGCCTGGGATATGGCCTATGAAGCTTTATAAAATTTTAATATACTTACTCAAGCAGCGAGAAATGATGAATTTATCTTAAACGTAGCCTGAGGCCTGGTTCTACTCTGTATATCCTATCTATAATTCAGCGTGTAATAATCTTAGGAAAAGTACTGAGACCAGATATTTAACTTGATTTT
>NC_061098.1:27540986-27550986 GCF_015104395.2 Macrobrachium nipponense | reverse complement strand
CAACAACAGAGTATTAGAGTCTACGAACCACGGCATTCTTTTCTTCAAGATATTAGCAAGCAATCTGGTTTGGACAGTATGCATAATTTAATCTTCGTTCAGATCTCTAACCCAGAACCTGATACACTGATTTGATCCGCAATTCTTTAATAACGTTCAACTGATAAACCATTTATTCTGTTGTTTTCAGATTGTTCAAGATTATTTTGAGAAACTTGAAATTATTCGCTTTGTAGGTAAGGGTCAGATTTTTTTTTTTTTTTTTTTTTGCTTCCCCACGATAATGAGATCAAACAGTATTGCAACCAAGCTGAATGAGTCTCCTCTCACTCTCTCTCTCTCCCTGTGTCTCTCTCTCTCTCTTTCTCTCTTTTTTCTCTCTCTTTTGCTCTCTCTCCTCTTTTTCCCTCCCTCTCTCTCTCGTTTTTTTTTCTCTTTCTTTGCTCTCTCTCTCTCTCGCTCTCTCTCGGTCTCTCTCTCATCTCTCTCTCTCTCTCTCTTTTATCCCGTCCAGCCCCTGGGCAAACGTCTTATCAGATGGAATGTTTTCGAGACGGGAACATGTAAACATCATCCCTAATCAAAAATGTTTGATTAATCTTTAATTACAAAGTCAAATGAAGTGGAATGTGCCACCTGCAGCTGGGCTTCATTTCGTCTTCGTATTTTTGTGGATGAAAGATAAGGCATTCTATCCATAGCATGTCAATTATTGTCCTATTGCTCTATTATTCGTAGACTAGTTTCGGACAATTCCCCTGATCATTTAAGTTTTAAATAAGGAAGGGTGGCATGAATTCGGGCCCTTGTCATGGTTACAGATCCACTTCAAAAGTCCATAACTGTAGCGTCTTTTCTTTAGATCTTTATAATAATCTTTTTTTTTCTTTTTCACGACAATGACTACTTTTTAGGGAAGGTCCGGTACTCGGTTACAGGTCGGTGCGCCGGCCTTATGACCCTACACAGGCCCTGGAGGTCTTTGTAACTTTTAATAATTAATAATTGAGATAATGAGTTTTGAGGCCACAACTCCCGGAGGGTGGGCTATTCATCCCCTCCAAACAAATCCCTTTGGTTGTGAATCCAAATTCTACTGTTTTTTTCATGATTATTGTTTTAAACAAACGAAATGCTTACAGTCATACCCATTTGGCTATCATCCCAGACTTCTGAAAAGCTTTTAACAATCTCATACGCTACAGTAATAACAATTCCGCGAAACTGCGTTATGTAATATTTCAAATGGCAGTACATGTTTTTTTTTAGCAGATGTACTTTAAGCTGAGAAAGAGTGATTTTTTATTTATTTATTTATTTTAAGCCTACGGCCGAGCGCTGAAGGGACAGCGAGAGTTAAAAAGGTTCGAAAGGCGTAACAGGAGGAAAACCTCAAAGCAGTTGCACAATGGGTGGAGAGTAAGATGAAAGAAAGAGAACACGAACGGAGATACAGTAAAAGGAATGAAAGGAATTGCAGCTATTGGCCGAAGACATGTTGCGCAAAACCTTAAAGTTTTTTGTTTGTTTGTTTTTTTGTATGGTGTTTTGACGTTGCATGGAACCAGTGGTTATTCAGCAACGGACCAACGGCTCGACTACGTCGAGAGTGAACTTCTATCACCAGAAATACAAATCTCCCACACCTCAATGGAATGCCCGAGAAAAGAACCGTAAATTAATGCCTACAGTTTACGAAATGTGAATCCGTAAAATCATTGGTCCTTTTTTTTTTGTTTTTTTTTTTTTTTTTTTTTTTTTTTTTTTATTCCACTATTTCCAGTCGCATTTTTCCTTCTTCCTCCCGATGTCGATGACGCTTAGCTGCTTTATATTCCGTCGTGTTTTTAATAATCAATTGCAATGCCATGACTGCATTTGCATATAGAGAATTTTGTTTTATAGATTTGCAACAGTTGCAAAGCAAGCGCGCGGTAATGAAAGCTACACCGGCGAGTTTTTGAAATGAGTCATCAGCCATTTAAGGGTAAAATTCCACTTTCTGTAATGGTAATGACGCTTTTTGTTTCAATGATTTTAATATTTGCAAATGTAATACAGTTCGTAGTGATGATGATGATGATAATAATACCTCTTGCAAAAGTGGGTCCGACATATTGTTAACCGGAATATTTTGGGAAAGATATTTTACCCTTTGAGTTACGGAGTCTTTGATCAGTGGACTTTTATCTTTCTCTGATTGTTAATGACCAATCAACTGTGTTCATATGACACGTATGACACCGAAATGCAAACGTTCGTATGAATTTGTGTTGACTCATTCATATTCGATGTGGAAATGCATTTACACGTGGGATGAAATGATTGTGTTGGAGTCTGCGAGCTTTTTAAAACTATATCGATGATGTTTTGTGATTGGGCGAGAGAGAAGTTCTTTTAACTGTCGCTGGATAGTTTCAAACAAGAGCCCGTTCCAGGACAGATACGAGTTCATACTTCCAGGGTGGCTACTTCTGAAGTCCAGATGGAAACCCAGATGGAAATCATTGCAATTTATTGATACTTAAAGCGACCATTTTCCTCGTAATTAAACGCCACTTTCAGTATCTTCTTCTCCGAAACAGAATACAGAATTTTGGCCAAAGGCCACGCCCTGTGACCTACGAGGTCATCCAGCGCTGAAACGGAAATTGACAGCAAAAAAGTCTGAAAGGTGTAACAGAAGGAAAAACCTCAAAGGCAGCTGCACTATGAAATAATTCTTAGAAGAGGGTGAAAAGTACGATGGGAAGAAGGAAAATATGAAAGGATGGTACAGTAAAAGGAATCAAGGGGGTAGCAGCTAGGGTCGAAGGGACGCTGCAAAAGAACCTTACGTAATGCTCCCTACAGGACATCTTTTGTTTTCCATACTTAATTGCTGGTAGGTGTATGCCTGAATATGTGTGTGTGTGTATGTTACTTTAGTCCTGGTTAGAAAATAGATATGTGATATTTGTGGACAGTGACCAATCTCATCGCTGCCTTAAGATAAACACCTCATCAACCAAGGGAATAAAACTTCTCGTTTTTATGAAAATGTTCATTTTTATGAAGCCATTTACATATTTCTCTTTATCCACCGTCAACAGCGAAGCAGAAAGAGAGGATATAAGTGTGTCGCGTATCACTTTCGAACTTCGAAAATAGATTTGGACAAAAAAAGTGCCATCGATGCCTTCCATTCAGCTGCTAATAAAACAATGAAAGGGGATTTTCATCTTTAGTCGGACGACACCCCCCCCCTCCCCCCCCTCCCTCCCCCCGAGAAAAAAGGGAAAAAAATATTCAGGGAAGAATTATGTGTCATTTTGAATTTATCCCATCGTTTCTTTTTTTTTCTTTTGCGTATTTAAAACATTAATTCTTTTGCGTTATTCTCGCGTTTGGTAAAAAATGTTGCACTGATTTGTTTTTATTATGAATGACAAAAAATAGAATTATTGAGCCTGAAATATTTCGATAAATCTGAAGTGTTGCTGTAGAAATATAAAGGGTTTTTAAACGATATCCAACTTGTGTATTATTATCTAATAATAGAAAGAAATATTTGCTTATTATCTTGTTTATAGATGGAGGAAGAGCCATGCAGAAAGTCCGCTAAAAAATCTCTCTCTCTCTCTCTCTCTCTCTCTCTCTCTCTCTCTCATTTATAACAACCTCGACTATGAATGATAAACAAAATAAAAAATTAAGTGATAATGGAAAAGTGCCAGGCAGAACTGTTCACAAAGGCCCTTTCTCTCTCTCTCTCTCTCTCATCTCTCTCTCGTCTCTCTCATCTCTCTCTCTCTCTCTCTCTCTCTCGGGGAGAGTAATAAATCAGTGCGTGCACCATATGCCACAAGGGCTCTGGGATAATTTTTTTAAGCTCTCGGGGATAAAGTTGCAATGATTTTCTCGCTCGTTTGGGGGTACGAAGCCTTTTAGAGAATTATGAATATACGTTCCAGAAACTATTTTCCTTTCGAAGGTTCTCCTTGTTATTGTCTGCATTTTTTTTTGATCGAGTTTGGATGCTAATTTCTCGTCTGAAACTTAGGTACTCGTTTGTTTTGGATTGAATATAAATCGGCTTCGATAATACAGTTTCCTCTCTTTTAGATAAAAACTGAAATAAGTTTGTATTTCTTGGTTGATTGATTTTTTAGTTTCCCGTAAAAAAGATTAGAAAAAAACTATTGAGATGACTTTGTCCGTCCGTCCGCACTTTTGCTATCCGCCCTCAGATCTTAAAAACTACTGAGGCTAGAGGGCTGCAAATCGGTATGTTGGTCATCCAACCTCCAGTCATCAAACAAGTGCAGCCCTCTAACCTCAGTAGTTTTGATTTTATTCAAGATTAAAGTCAGCTATGATGGTGCTTCTGCCAATCAGTAATTGGTGATAACCAAAGACAAAACTTAACTACGAAAATTCTCCCATAATTAAAATCACGTAGTTTTTTTTATTTCATCCAAGATTAAAGTCAGCTATATCGTGCCTCTGCCAATCTTTAATTGGTAACAGCCAACGCAAGTATGGAAGTTGTACAATTACATAATTAAGTACGTGAGCAACTGGCCTTAGGCCTTAACCAGATATTTTTCACTATATTTTCTAAAGCCTGGAAGACCGTGGTCACTTGCCTATAACTGTTTATTCCCCTTGACTGAACTTTACGTGGCTTGACTTCTACTGTCTCGTTAAATATCCCAGCAATGGGTGATGAAGTACGTTTTTCATAGAGCACTAAGGAAAGAAGAGTACACGATATAGAATTTAGGCCAAGCACTGGGGACCTATGAGGTCATTCGAGCCTTCCTTGAAAGGGGGAGACTGAAGAGTTGAAAGTGTAATAGGAGGAAAAACCTCAGAGCAGCTGCACTATGAAGCAATTGTTAGAGAAGGGTGGGGAATGTCAGCTGAAGGGAATATGAACGGAGGTGCAGTAAAAAGAATGAGAGAGGTTGCAGCTGGGTGCCAAAGGAACACTATAAAGAAATTTAATGAATGCCTACAGTGCACCACGTGAGGTGAACTGATGGCACTATCCCCTTCGAGAATTAAATATTTACAGGTATATAAGAATGCTGTGTACGACGTCAGTTGAGAAGTTGATGATTTACCACAAAAAATATGGACAAAATATTCAAGGCGACGGCTTTGATTTCAAATCTTCTCTAGCAATCATGAATTACATCCATTGACTGACATCATTTATAAGTTTTTTGTTTAATAATGCAACTGATGTTACCTATTTTACGATGAATAGATGTAACTGAAACATTATACAACAGCAGTGGCCACTGCGTGTATCTTTGCATTAATGCGAACGACAATCAAATGAAACATTTCATGGCTTGTTCAAGCTTGGGATTATTTGAAATTACCATCATAATGAAGGCTACGTGGTTTCCTGCCCTTTATAAATAGTTTTTTTTTGTTGAGGTGCAATTTGCAAAATCCCACAAACTTAAACTCTAAATTAAAACTGTTGCATTAGGATACGAGTATTAAAAAAAAGTTAATTATATTCATGAAATCTTTCATATCAAAATACCAATTCCAAAAATTACCATACGAATGTGTTTAATTTTTTATTTTTCATTTATTTTTTAGTATTACTACATCATATAGTGTTTCTGAATTGCCGTCAGGGGTTGAAATAAAACATTAATTCAGACATGATAAACAAAGTTTCTGCGAATGAAAGCAGAAATGTTTGAAGGAATAAAAAAAAATTACCGTATTCTCTTTTATTTTATCTTATATATTCTGTTGTGGTTGTGGGTATTGATGCAAATCAGCTGACGACTTTGACCTTTGACCTTTGACTTTTCATGGAAAACGCTTTCATTAGAGTTTAAAATAAATGTTTGCCACTCTCTGTCACAGTGATTAAACTACACTGCGATCGATTTATAAATAAATATATATATTATATATATATATATATATTATATATATATATATATATATATATTTATATTATATATATATATATACTATATATATATGATATAGATATATTATATATATATATTATAATATATATTATATATATATATATATATATATATATATATATATATATATATAGATATATATATATATATATATATATATATTATATATATTATATGCCATACTTTTCATAATTATTTACGTTTATACAGGGATATGTATAAGTACAGTAATGCTCAAATCTCATGCGACATGACTCCATAAGATTGCGTTCAAATTCACTAACTGGCAACTAGCATGCTAAATATTTATCTATTATTTCAATGCGGAAACGCGATTATTGCATAAATAAGGCCATAATATGTTTCATAAGAGTAAAATTTGTCATATATTTCAAAACTTTAAGAAAATGTAAATGTAGCCAAATTTCAGAAAAAACTTTCGAAACATTTTCAAAACTTTCGTTCACACATTGTTGAAGCATTTGACCAAAATGAAATCGTCATCAAGCATCAGTTTAAATGTTAATAAAAAAAAAACGAAAAAATGTCAAAACATTAATAATGCTTCGAAACCAACATAAAATGTTAAATAGTCCTATTTGATTGCTTTTACACCTCAATGCTGAAAAAAATTTAAATATGTATATACAAAAGTAGAATGCGCCCACCGATATCAACGTGTGAGGGGATCGTGTGTGACATCATTAGTGTCGGTGCAACAACAACAACCCGGTGTAACATAAGTAGGTTTACAATGAATAGCGACAATGAAATTATCTGAAAACACTTACTTTATATGTGTTAGAGGAAGTATTGGATTTTCATACATAATTATATGTTATAATTCTTAAATATTTAAAAAAATGATGGCATATAGCAAATATTCGCACATGCAATTATTCTTTTGTCAAAGCCAAGATATTGTTCCTATGGCTAGGTGTTAGTTTTCTTTACTCTACACTTAACAATCACTTCTCTCTATTAATTAACAATTTCTGGCCAGAAAGAGAAATGAGGTTATCTGCACATTCTTGCACTTCAAGTTACCTTATGAATGAATCAATTATACACCATAAGCGAGCAGAAGGACTTTTAAGAAAAGAATATTTTAAACCAGTTGAAAAACATGTGTTTCATACGCCTTGATATTAATACTTATAATATTTCGATTAATAGCCATCTTCTCTATATAATAAAATCATCATCATCTTTCATTCCTCAAAGAACAGGTAATCTTTACAAATAAAAACATTAGTAACAGATTACATTTCAGAAGGCTTAGAATATTTTTTAGGCTTATAAATCATTTTGCAACATACAGACAGCTTAAACACAGCCTAAAACTTCAACATTTGAAGAAAACGGTTGTAATTCATATTCCTCAAATAACAGGTAATCTCTACAAATAAATTCATTAGTAACAGATTACATCTCAGAAGGCTTAGATTATTTTTTTTAGGCCTATGAAACATTTTGCAACATACAGGCAGCTTAAACACAGCATAAACTTCAACATTCAAAGAAAACGGGTTGTAATTCACATTCATACTTTGAAAATGTTGTTATTGCTGTTGAGCTTATTAGGTCCTACTACCACAATGCTGCAGGCGTAGGTAGTTATGTTGACCAGTTCGAGGAGCATGTTAAGAGTGCTTTTATTGATGGCACCGTTAACCTTATCACACCGCACTTTGAAACTGAGCAACGTAAAAAAAATCACTTCAAACCACACAGATTACGAAACATACCAATGCCTAAAAGGGATCATATATATAGACCATAAGGAAAATATGACTAGCTGTGAATCCACAAACTTGTCGACATGTATGATATTAGAAAAAAAAAACAAAAAAGTTTAACACTACTTGGCAACGTCACGCTGAGTCTGGGAATCTGGACGATAAAAAAAGAATCATGTCGCATGAGATTTGAGCACCACTGTACATACGCACATACACACACACACACATATTTCATACATACTCATACGCCTGAAAAAAAAAATATTATCGTGATTGGTAATCAGTAAAGCAGATGAAAATTTCTTTTTTAATTTCCCTACGGTACAATAATCCTTAAAATTATGGAATTAGCTGATTATCCAAAAAAAAAGGCGAACAATCTATTATTTTAATTTCCATGGCGGCCTTTCCTTGTGTGTGTGTGTGTGTGTGTGTGTGTGTGTGTGTCCCACACCCTTTGCGCGAGGAAAAATCATAACAGTAAATTTGGAATAAACAGTTTATATACCTCTTTCCAAAAATGATGGAAAAATATTTACCAGGCTCAGTGAATCTAATTTATCTAAACCAGTTGAGTTTTATTTCATCACAAACTCACTAGTAACTATATAGCTCTTAATATAATCTTATATGCAAATTGTATATAATATATTTATATGTATTCCCGACAAAACATCCACCATGCAGTTGACTTTGTTGGAAAATGCTCAGTTTCATTCGAATTCATTGTAAGTTTTTCTATTCACAGTAATTGCGGTCTGTTTCTTTTTTTTTTCTTTTTTTCTGTTAATTATCATACGTACCCTGTCATAAAGTTAGTAGCATTTCATACTGTTCGGGCCAGTATTATGCAAATTTTGAGTCTAATGCTTATGAGAGAGAGAGAGAGAGAGAGAGAGAGAGAGAGAGAGAGAGAGAGAGATTCGTGCACAATGAAAATCATAAATCGTATGATGGTTTTGTCTTGGCGTCTAGTTCAGTCATCAGTGATATAAATAAACCAATCCTTATCAGTTTCTCTTTTCGGTAAAATCGTCATTACTCTGAAGGCCATAATACGAATTTATACTTAATTCTTAACTCTCTCTCTCTCTCTCTCTCTCTCTCTCTCTCTCTCTCTCTCTCTCTCTCCTTTTAAGAATATACTGGCTGACATTTCTCTAGAACGAGTTATAAATGGAAAGCAATAATTAAGAGAAGCCGAGCCAGTACTGCAAGAGACGAACTTTCGTAAAGCGTTTGATAGCTGCAATATTTAGCTGTAATATCTAGCTACAACATCTGTCAACGCTAACGAGGAAAGCAAAGAGAAAATTGTTCACACATTTTTCTATTGCTTAGGCGTCAAGTACGCACGCCATTGAAGTAATATGTGAGAGCGGTCTTTGCATACTCGTGCAATTGCAACGGCCTGGTGTAGGAATATTATTGGGCTGAGGGTAATGGGATCTGGGAAATGATTTAGAACAGAAGAGAATATATTATTAGAATTTAGGCCAAAGGCCAAGCACTGGGACCTACGATGAGGTCATTCAGAGCTGAAATGGAAATTGACAGTAAAAGGTTTGAAAGGTGTAACAGGAGGAAAATCTCGAAGCAGTTGCACTATGAATCAATTAAGAGAGTGGTTAGGAAAAGTTTAAGATGGAAAAAAAGCGAATATGAAAGGAGGTGCAGTAAAAGGAACGAAAAATGGTTGCGTAGGGCTTAAGGAAGGCACGCTGCAAAGAACCTTTAGTAATGTCTACAGTGCACAACGTGGGGTCCACTGACGGCACTACCCCATACGGGGAACAATTTTTAGAAGAGGGTGAAAAGTAAGATATAAAATGGAATATGAAGGTAGGTAGAGTTAAAGTCACGGAAAAGGGTTGCAGGTTACAACTAGGGGAGAGAAACGCTGCAAAGGGACCTTAATTGTTTTGCCTACAGTGCACCTCTATGAAATACTCGCTTGCTCATTGACTAATGACAAAAAGGAAGAGCAAAAACATCACTGATATGATTCAGTCTTTGTGCCAAAATTATCCCTTTTTTCACGCCATGATTCTTTGTACTAGAAATATTAAGCGATTAATTCTGGCAGCTGACTGAAGTTATTGCAATACATACAATGGAAATCATGATATATAATTCCATGTTCTGATGTGAAATAGATTTTTCATTAACGTTTTTAATAAAATAATTGAAGTGATACAATTCTCCATCCAGTGTGAATTACAACGTTTATTAAAAGTATTTTACTGAGCAGATACTGACATAAATACGAGAAAAGACAATACAAGAAGATTCGTATAACTGACAGATAGG
>NC_061098.1:27513486-27535986 GCF_015104395.2 Macrobrachium nipponense | reverse complement strand
TTTATTCCCCTTGACTGAACTTTACGTGGCTTGACTTCTACTTCCTCGTTAAATATCCCATCAATGGGCGATGAAGCACGTTTTTCATAGAGCACTAAGGAAAGAGAGTACAGAATATAGAATTTAGGCCAAGCACTGGGGACCTATGAGGTCATTCAGCCCTTGAAAGGGGGAACTGAAATCAAGAAGGGTTGAAAGGTGTAATAGGAGGAAAACCTCAGAGCAACTGCACTATGAAACAATTGTTAGAGAAGGTGGAAAGTCAGATGGAAGAGAATATGAACGGAGGTGCAGTAAAAGGAATGAAAGAGTTTGCAGCTGGGGGCCAAAGGAACACTATAAATAACTTTAATGAATGCCTACAGTGCACCACGTGAGGTGAACTGATGGCACTATCCCCCTACGAGAACTAAATATTTACAGGTATATAAGAATGCTGTGTACGACGTCAGTTGAGAAGTCGATGATTTGCCAGCCACAAAAAATATGACAAAATATTCAAAGGCGATGGCTTTAATCTCAACTCTTCTCTAGCAATCATAAATTACATCCATTGACTGACATCATTTATAGTTGTTGGTTTAATAATGCAACTGATGTTACCTATTTTACGATGAATAAATGTAATTGAAACATTATACAACAGCAGTGGCCACTGTGTGTGTTTATCTTTGCATTAATGCGAACGACAATCAAATGAAACATTTCATGGCTGGTTCAAGCTTGGGATTATTTGAAATTACCATCATAATGAAGGCCACGTTGTTTCCTACCCTTCATAAAATTTTTTTTTTTTTTTTTGTTTTTTTTTTTTTTTTTTTTTTTGAGACGCAATTTGCAAATCCCACATACCTGACTAAATTAAAACTGTTGCATTAGGATACGACTATCTAAAAAAAAAAAAGTTAATTACATATTCATGAAATCTTTCATATCAAAATACCAATTCCAAAAATTGCCATACGAATGTGTTTAGATTTTTTTTTATTACTGCATCATATAGTGTTTCTGAATTGCCGTCAGGGGTTGAAATAAAACATTAATTCAGACATGATAAACAAAGGTTCTGTGAATGAAAGCAGAAATGTTTGAAGGAATAAAAAAAATTACCATATTCTTTTTTATTTTATCTTATATATTCTGTTGTGGTTGTGCGAATCAGCTGACGACTTCGACCTTTGACCTTTGACTTTTCATGGAAACGCTTTCATTAGAGTTTAAAATAAAAAAATGTCTGCCACCCTCTGTCCACTGCGATTAACCTATACTGCGATTTATATATATATATATATATATATATAGTATATATATATATATATATATATATATATATATATATATATTACATGAAGGCATTTTCATATTTATTTAGTTTTTACAGGGATTTTTATACGTACATACACATATACATTCACATATTTCATGCGTACTCACGCTGAAAAGAAAAAAATAATCATCTATTGGTAATCAGTAAAGCAGATGAAAAAAAATTAATTTCCCTAAGGCACAATAATCCTTAAAATTATGGAATTAGCTGATTATCCTTAAAAAAAAGCGAACTATCTATTATTCTAATTTCCTTGGCGGCCTTTCTGTGTGTGTGTGTGTGTGTGTCTCCCACCCATCATCCCGCCCCCTCCTTTGCGCAAGGAAAAATCATAACAGTAAATTTGGAATTAACCGTTTCCCTCTTTCCAAAAATAATGGAAATAATATACCAGCCTCAGTGAATCTATTTTTATTTAAACCAGTTGAGTTTTATTTCATCACAAACTCGTTGGTAACTCTATAGCTCTTAATATAATTTTATATGCAAATTGTATATATATATATATTTATAGTTATTCCCGACGAAAAAATCAACCACGTAGTTGACTTTGTTGGAAAATGCTCATAGTTTCATTCGAATTCATTGTAATTTTATTATTCACAGTTATTGGTCTGTTTCTTTTTTTTTTTTTTTTTAATTATCATACGTACCCTGTCTAATGCTTATGAGAGAGAGAGAGAGAGAGAGAGAGGAGAGAGAGAGAGAGAGAGAGGAGATTCGTGCACAATGAAAATCATAAATCGTATGATGGTTTTGTCTTGGCGTCTAGTTCAGTCATCAGTGATATAAATAAACCAATCCTTATCAGTTTCTCTTTTCGGTAAAATCGTCATTACTCTGAAGGCCATAATACGAATTTATACTTAATTCTTAACTCTCTCTCTCTCTCTCTCTCTCTCTCTCTCTCTTTCCTTTTAAGAATATACTGGCTGGACATTTCCTTAGAACGAGTTATAAATGGGATGCAATAATAATTAAGAGAGGCCGGGCAATACTGCATAAGACCCAAAAATTTCGTTAAAGCGGTTGATAGCTGCAATATTTAGCCCTAATATTAGGCTAAACAAAAAACATCTGTCCAACGGTGGAACGAGGGCAAGAGAAAATTGTTCACACATTTTTCTATTGAAAAAAAAAACACCTTTGCGTTCTGAAATCCGCAGCTGGGACATCTGTTAAAGAAATAGTTTTAGAATCTTCAACGTCAAGTACGCACGCCATTGAAATATGTGAGAGCGGTGATTTGATACTCGTGCAATTGCAACGGCCTCGTGTGGGGATATTATGGGCTAAAGAAATGGGATCTGGGAAATGATTTAGAACAGAAGAAAACATATTATTAAAATTTAGGCAGAAGGCCAAGCACTGGGACCTTCGAGGGCATTCGGGGCAGAAATGGTAATTAATTGGAGTATAAAGTTTGGAAAGGTGTAACAGGAGGAAAGCCTCGAAGCAGTTGCACTAAGAATCGAGTGTTAGGAGAGGGTTCATTAAAGTAAGATGGAAGAAAGAGAATATGAAAGGAGGTACAGTAAAAGGAACGAAAAGTGGTTCCAGCTAGGGGCCTAAGGAACGCTGCAAAGAACCTTAAGTAATGCCTACAGTGCACCACATGGGGTCCACTGACGGCACTACCTCATACGGGGAACAATTTTTAGAAGGGTGCGAAAAGTAAGATATAAAATGGAATATGAAGGTAGGTAGAGTTAAAGGCATGAAAGGGGTTGCAGATTGCACCTAGAGGTAGAGGGAGGCAGCAAAGGGACCTTACGTGTTGATTACAGTGCACCCCAATGAAATACTTCATTGCACATTGACTACTGACAAAAAAGAAGAGCAAAAACATCACTGATATGATTCAATCTTTGTGCCAAAATTTTCCCCTTTTTTCACAACATGATTCTTTGTACTAGAAACATTAAGTGTTTAATTCTGGCAGCTGAATGAAATGATTGCAATACAGTACAATGGAAATCATAATATATAATTCCATGATCCGATGTGAAATAGATTTTTCATAGACGTTTTTAATAAAATAATTGAAGTGATACAAATATCCATGCCGCTAAAACAACGATTATTAAAAATAGTTTAATAAATGCATTGAAATGATAAAATTCTCTCTCTCCCTCTCTCCTCATTTCAACGTCATGCTTCTGTTTACATTTAGACAATTAAATCAGAGAGACGAAGCCGATAGCATTTTCTACCACTGTTTCATTTATCAGATTTAAAGGCCCCATTTGCAAAATAATTGCATTTCCTAACTCTGTCAGTATTTGGTTATGAATTCAATCGTCCAATTATTCCTTTAATCATGGCAGTTTATTCCAGTTAACAGTTTTGTTTTGTCAGCACTAAATAAACAATAGGAATTATATTTATCGTATCTATATGGTTTTTTTGTCCTGGTTACTACATTCGCAACAAACACCAAATGCATAGTTAATGTGATGTCTCTTTACATGCTTATGGGGAATGCTGTTTGTATTTATATACTCGGTTAATGGCGTGTGCTACGCGGCGCTGGAACCTGGTGCTGTCTCTCATGTCTCCCCTGTGCTCCCAATCCCCTCCTTACACCGCCCTCCAGGGCGGACAAACAGGTTTGCAGGAGGAGGGTGGATGTGTTATATCTACTACCCTACCCTCCAGATTCCCTACCTATCCTGCCCCCACCAGGGGCGGACAAACAGGTTTGCAGGAGGAGGGTGGATGTGTCATCCCCTACCTACCCTGCCCCACCAGGGGCGGACAAGCAGGTTTGAAGGAGGAGGGTGGATGTGTCATGTCTCCCCTACGCCCTATAAGCTTTTTGTTTCTATTTAATGTTTTGATCTCACGTCAAGCAAGTGAACACTAATATTTAATGTGAAATAAAAAAAATCATAGACAAAACATTACAAGGCTGTTCATATGAGTTTATTTAACAGGCTGCTTAATCTAGCACCCCCGCCCCCGCCCCCGCCCCCGCCCCCGCCCCCGCCCCACCCCCGCGCCCCCAGGCTCTGAAAAACCGTACATACTACACACCGTCTTTATTCCACCACTGTTGACTCTGGGACAAATTGGACGAAACCTGTTGCGCGGGAAAATAAGAACATTGTTTAAAATGCATCAACCTTTGTTCAGAGTTTCATAGTTTGCTCTTCTCAGATTCACTTCGAGCGGCTTTGATGGAACTCAGTCGGTTGTTCTAGGAATCGGTAATGGCTGTAGCACTCAAAAATAAGATATGGAATCGTTTTCATTAGTTCAGCCTCTCTCTCTCTCTCTCTCAAATGAGAGAGAGAGAGAGAGAGAGAGAGAGAGAGAGAATTAGGGTAATATGTAACGTGGAGAGCAAATAAGGAGAGTTGATAAGTTTAAGTATTTGGGATCTTTTGTTAACGCTGGAGGAAGTATGGAAGAAGAAGTAAAACATCGGGTACAGGCAGGCTGGAACAACTGGAGAGCGGCCTCAGGAGTTCTTTGTGACAAAAGAGTGCCGCTTTGGTTAAAAGGAAAATTTCACAAGACGGTGGTAAGAATAGCAATGCTGTATGGTACGGAAACAGCAGCATGAGAAAAGCAGAGCAGAAGAAGATGGATGTGGCAGAAATGAGAATGCTTAGGTGGATGTCTGGGGTAACAAGAGTGGATAGGATCAGAAATGACTACATAAGGTGGGGGGTCAACTAAGGTGGTGGAAGTATCAAAGAAAGTGCAGGAGGGGAGGCTGAGATGGTATGGACACCTGTTGAGGAGAGATGAGGACCACGCTGGGAGACATACTATGGGGGTGGAGGTGCAAGGAAGAAGAAAAAGAGGGAGACCAAGAAAGAGATGGAAGGACTGTGGTGAGAGGAGACTTACATGAGAAGGGAAATTGATGAGGCAGAAGCACAAGATAGAAATAGATGGAAACGGCTCATCCGAAACGGCGACCCATATAAAAATGCGAACAAGCTGGGAAGAAGAAGAAGTAACGTCCATGTGGTCTTGAATTTTACTAATGTTATTATCTGGACCTCAAAAGAATTTATGAAATAGCAGTTGTCTTAAAAAATAAAAAATAAAAAAATAAAGAATTCTGATTTTTTTTTAAACTGTAAGCTGCTTTTGAACGTCTAGTCATTTTATAGACTTACAGTCCTTTGAATGTCATAGAATTTTTGTTTTGAAATTTTCCTCTCGGATATTTCCATTTTCCAGTTTTCTGTCAAAAAAAAAAAGATATTGTGCGTCGGCTTTGTCTGTCATTCCGCCTTCAGATCTAAAAAAAAAAAAAAAAAAAAAAAAAAAAACCTACTGAGGCTAGAGGGCTGCAAATTCGTATGTTGATCATCCACCCTTAAATCATTAAAGCGTACCAAATTGCAACCCTCTAGCCTCAGCAGTTTTTATTTTATATTTAAGGTTACACTTAGCCATTGGTCGTGCATCTGGCAGCGCTTACCGGAGGCAAGGGTAGCACCTGCACTCCACCCCATCTGGTGAGCAACTGGAGCGCTGCCGGTCATAATTAATGGTTTAATAGAGCTTTATACGTTGCACGGAAAACTCGATTTCAGAGCATTTCAGACCACCAAAAAGTCCACTTTTAGGCAACTCTGGATATCAAACGATGCCATCTCGCGCCAGAACGCCCATTTCCCTTCCTCGTCCCTTTTAATAAGAGGCGGTAATATCCTTCCTTCGCCTTCATCTGAGAGATCACCTCGCTGATAATGAAATTTACCTTGAAGTAGTCTTCCCTCCCGTCCTCCAGGATGGAGGATTATTATTATTATTATTATTATTGGCAGATTTCAATTAGCGATGGAGGGAGGACCAGGAGAGGACGAGGAAGAGGATGATAAGGCTGCGTTCATTAGCGTCCCCCACCCCCCGGATAGAAATCAGCTTCTTTTTTCATTACCTCTGTATCGCTGTTTCTTCCATTTCCTCATTAATCACGCTGTTCTTTTTGTGTGTGTGTGTGTGTGTTTTTTTTTTTTTTTTTTTTGAGTTGGGATATGTGGTTGCTATAATTCATACATTATTATTATTATTATTATTATTATTATTATTATTATTATTATCTTGTTGTTGTTGTTGTTAGTTATTAAGGGACTGAAATTTGGAGAATCCATGTGTTATTATTATTTTCATTGTCATTATTATAGACTGAGATTGGGAGAATCTAATGTGTTGTTCCCCAATTATTATTATTATTATTTTATTATTATTATTATTATTATTATTATTATTATTATTATTATTATTATTATCAGAGTCTGAGATTATAAAGGAGACTCGAGCAGATTTTCGAAAGATATCAGTTTTTTTTTGTTGTGTGCATATATATATATATATTATATATATATATATATATATATATATATATATATATATATATATATATATATATATATATATATTTACACCCTCACCATCGATGATTTTCTTCACCATTTTAGTGACTCAAGCTATTATGAAACTTTCATGCATTATTATTATTATTATTGTTATTATTATTATTCTTATTAAAAGTAATGGCTACTTCAACAGCATTACACTTGTAGAGATTCTTCTCTATTTTCCGAATAGCGGCTTTTTCCGTGCTACTTAGACAGGCTAGTAGAGCGCCTATAGAGGTCATGATCAAATACAGAGTCTAAATTGGTGTATATATTTGAATTTTACAGATAAACTATGATACCATAGTTATCAAAGTCATTAACGATATATATATATCTGTCTCTCTCTCTCTCTCTCTCTCTCTCTCTCTCTCTCTCTCTCTCTCTTTCTTGAAGCAAGCGAGCTTTCGTCTGGAGCTGCCAGACATCCTCGGGCTGGGAAGCTGAGGGTGGACTGATCTTGAAGCGGTTGTTGTTGTTGTTGGAGATTAAGCCAGCCTTGTGCTGGCACGGGCTCTTGCTCCTAGAGCAGCCCGTAACTGGAATATCTGTAAAGATACAAAAACAGTGCTTTGGCGGTTAGTTTTGGAAAGGAGATAGGGTGACAGGCAGGATTGCAACCCCTTTGAACCTTACGGTACCCATCAGTAGGAGAGAAAGTTTTATAGCAGTGAGACTCAGCCTAGCTGAAGAGTGCTGAGTAGGAAGAAGGAAGCGAGTTTTAGTTTGAGGGAAAGAAGGCGTTACCTATAAACATTTTAGGCGCAATATATACACTGTGTGTAGCATCTGAAAATATTGCAATATATATCAAACCAACATTAAGCAAGTATTATAGTATATATACATGTTCATGCATACTCACACTTATACATATGCTCCCAAAGATGTTTATGACTCCCATTGCAACCAGTGAAGTAGAGGGTTTGTGCTTTGTGTGGCTTTCATTGTTGTTTTTTTTTTTTGTTTACAAGACACTAGGAGATTCCCATGTCTATGGAGAAATGCCGTGTGATTCATCCTTTTACCTGGGAGGTGGGTGAGACATTAGGAGATTCCCATATGTCCCTATGTTATTTAAGAGTGTCTGGTGATCTGTGCCGGTGTCAGCTCTATTTCAGTTAGGTTTGATCTGTAAGACTGTGTCTCTGGGCAGTCTAGTAGGTAGTGTTCGAGGGGCTGGATTGCCTCTCGGTCACAGTACTGACATAACCTGCCCTCATTTCCTATCATTTGCCAGGTGCAGAGGTATCCTAGCCTTAATCTGTGTGTGATGACTGAGAGTTTCTAGTGGTTTGTTTTGTGATGTCATGCGGCGTTAGATTTTGTGACATCCACATACCACTTGGACGTCCTTGACTCTTGTAGTAGTGACGTCGTACTTCACTCTCTTCTTGGAGTTTGGCATAGCTTTTTGCCATTTCCTTTAGGTGTGTTATGGATGGTTGCACTTTTATGCTTACTGTTACTGCAGCTGAGGGCACTTTTGGCAAGGAAGTCAGCTTCATCATTTCCCTGGATTCCCACATGGCTGGGTATCCAGTTTAGTGTGACTCTCCTGCCAGCAGCTTGATGTGAATTGGCCAATGATTTTATGGCTGTTATCAGTGTCACATTTTCTTTTGGATTTGTCGCTTTGATAGCGAGTATTGCTCCTTTGGAGTCAATATGCACTGTTGTGTGTCCTTCTTTTAAATTGGAATTTTCTAAGGCTTTTAAGATTGCCATTAGTTCCGCTTGTAGTATGGAGGCATTGTTGGATAGCCTCCAGCTTCCTTGAAGTCTTGGGCAGCCACTGCTGCTGCAGTTGCTGGAGCTTCTGTGTCAACTGAGCCATCAGTGTAATATATGTTTTTCAGTCTGCTGTGTTCCCGATTGCTTCTTCTGCTGCAGTTTTCATTTGTGCTGCTGTGCACAGTGCTTTGTTTGCCGGTAGTATTGTGAAGTTATACCGGATTGGGTTCTTCGACCCAGGGAGGTGTTTTTTGGTATCCCTCAGGTGGGACATCCTTTGTTATGTGTTTCACTGTGTCCTGCATACCCAGTTCTCTCAGTGTCTGGAGTATACTGCCCGCATAGGTTTTTGGCGGGTCTAGTTCTTCGTGCAAGTTTATACACGCTTTGCATTTTGTTTTGTGTGGTCCATTTCTGTCGTTTCTGATGGTTTTGCACAGAATGGCAATATTTCTTTGGCCTATCCTGTGCTTGGAGAGACTGCAGTTGTGTCTCTGCCCTCAAGAAGACAAATTCTTGTCCACATTGGGGCTCCAAGTATAAGTCTCATTGCGTTGTTTTGGATGGACTTCCAGCCTCTGCTGTTGATCCTTTCTGAGATTTGTCAGGACTGGTGCTGCGTATTCTACTTGTGCTCTGATGGTTTGTATGTAGAACCTCCTGAGCAGATGGTATGTCGCACCATCTGCAATGATGTGATTTTCTTTAGGGCATTAAGCCCTATTTTTGTTTTGGCTTGGAGGAGCTGTATTTGCTTCTCAGGAGATAGTGAATCTGCAATGCAGACTCCCAGATATGTGTAGCTATCCACCCAGTCTATGACGTCTCCTTTCAGTAGAAGGTTGGGTGGATTTTGATCATGTTTTATTGCCATGGCTTTTGTCTTATTTCTGTTGATTTTGAGTCCCAGTTGTGTGCACTTGTCCTCAAGTTTTTGCAAGGCTTCTTGCATCTTTTGGAGCTGTCTTTGAGGGCCGGAGCTGACGATGCAAACATCGTCAGCATATATAAAGACCTCTACTCCTTGTGGTAGCTCGAGACAGGCTACATTTTCCATAAGGACATGAATAAGAAGGGACTTAGAATGCCCCCCTGTGGAGTGCCGTTTTCAAGAGAGTAGTATTCTGACATTCTGCCTTGGAACACTACTCTTGCTTCTCTGTCTTGCAGTATCCTTTTGTCCATGTAAGCAGGTTGCCCTTGATCCTCTTTCTGGACTAGGGAGGAGAGGATGGTTGCTGCATTGGCTAATTCATATGCCTTTTCTAGATCTAAGAAGACCACTATGGATTTTCTGCCATTTATGGCACTTAGCACATCTGTGAGGCACTCATGGGTGCCTACTCCCTTCCCTATAGGCATAGAGCCTATGATGTAGGGTCCTGCTTTCCATATGTAGTCTGTTCAGAACCATTCTTTCTGCAACCTTTTCAGTGCAGCTGATGAGGGATATCGGCCTATATGCGCCTTCCTCTTTTGGCTTAGGTATTGGTTGTGTGTCTTGCTGTTGCCATTTCTTTGGCCTGGTGTGCTCTGCATATGTCCTGTTTACCAGGAGTAGATATACCTGTTTGGCAGGGTCTCCCATGTGTCTCAGCATGCTGTAAGTGATTGCATCTGCTCCAGGGGCTGTGTCTCTTTTCCCCTTGCTGAGTGCACTGTTTAGTTCTTCCATAGTGAAGGGTGTGTCTGTGTCATCAGGTGTGTTGCAGGCAGTATTGATTTCCCTCCATCTTGCTGGGGAAATTTTCATTTATTTTTTCCCGTGTTGTTTGGGGAAGGTTGTGGGATTTTGTCCTCTGCAAAGTTTCTGGCTATATTGTCAGCTTCTTCTTGTTGGGTGGGTGGATGCTTTGCGTGTTGTTTCTTCCTTTCCCTGCAATTTTTGCAAGGAATCTCCAGATCTGGGTTACTGGAGTTTGTCTGCTGATGTTTGCACACCAATCATACCATGCCTGTTGTTTAATTTCTTTGCATGGGCTATTACCTCTCTGAGAAGTCTGTGCATCTCATCAGATGGTTCCCGTCTGAAGAGTTTCCGCACTCTGTTTACTCTGGCATTGAGTTCTTTGACCCTTTCACAGTAGTACCATGCATCTTTGTGATCGATCTTGGATCGTTTGATCTTTGGCATGGACATGTTTGCTGCCTCTCTGAGTTTGCTTATGAACTCTTCATAGAAGAGTTCTATATCGTTTGCAGGGTTTTCAAGGTAGTTCCTCGCCCATCTCGTCATTATGGCTTCAAATGTAGCCCAGTTTGCAAACTTGGGGTTCCATCTTTCTGGTGGCGGTGGTATGGGGGGCAGCTTTTGAGCGTAGCCAATGTCAATGGCTATGTGGTAACTTGTGAGGGTCTCGTGCAGCTTCCATGTTGCTTGCTCCGTTTAGGGCGGATTTGTGAAGGTAAGATCTAGTCTTCCTCCTTTTAGGTGAGTTGGCTCTCCACTGTTTAATAGGCACACCTCTGGGAATTCACATGATAACTGGTGTAGATGTCTTCCAGTTGTTGTTTGTTTGTTGTGTAGAGTTCAGGCTTGGGTGATGTGCATTGAAGTCTCCTCCAATTAGTGTGTTTTCTGTGTCGCTGCACTGAAGAGTGCTTCCCCTTCGAATGTGTTTGTCCCGAGCCCTGTATATGTTGTGTACCGTCAGTGTTGTGTTTGCAAGTGTGAGTTTTACGCTGAGTGATTCTACATCATCTCCGCAAGGGATGTTGTCTACCTTCTTTGAGGGGATTGTGTTTTTAACTAGGGTGATTAGTCCTCTTTTAGTGTCTGTGTGTGGTGTTTTGTACACTTTGTACCCTACCCAAAATGAAAAATTTGGCATTTTCCCTTACCAGTGTTTTCTTGTAACATTATGATGTCGTAGTTATTTGTTTGTGTGTGTGCTTGCAGGAATGCATATTTATTGTTTGCACTTAGTATGTTCCACTGGAGGATTTTTATAGTGTTTGTGTCTCTGCAGTCATTTGTGTTGTTGTTGTTTCCTAGTTCGTCATTTGCACTTGATGTGCGTTGACTACCAACTCTGAGGTTGGCCCTGGCACTGGAGATGTACCTGGTACTATTACTTGGAATGAAACTGACACCGGGTGTATTTGTAGTGCCATTTGCACTGTTGTTGTTTTATTAGTGTAGGCATGGTTGATGCAAAGAGTCCTCTGGACGTTCTTATGCACTTGTCAACGACTTCTTGGCTATTTCCTCTGAGAAGTTTGATCCTGTTAGTTCTGCAAACTTGAATAGCATTTGCACCAGTAGATTGTGAGGTCTTGAGTCTGTGCGATATATTTGTCTTGTTTTAGTTCTGGGCGAACTTCAAACCTGTTGCTTTGTGGGGTGGGAGGAGGAGGGGAGACTGGGTTATATGGCTTTGGGGAGCCAGGAACAGTGGAGCTAGTTTTTAGGATTTGGAGTGAGGGGATTTGTCGGTTTCGGGAACAGGAGAGGTTAGGATGTATGTGTTGGTCGGCTTGGCCGATTCTGAGAAACTGATTTTCCTTCTAGTGTTTGTTATTTGTTTCGTTGGTTGTGTGTTGGTCTGGGGTGTGGTTTGGGGGAGTGTTTTGTGTTCCTTTTTCTGAGTTTGAGGCTGACTTTGTAGTCCTGTGTGGGTCTAGGCCCTCCCAGCTGCAGCAGCATAGGACTGTGTCTTTGCTGGGGGTGTGTCTGTGTGTTCTTGGGGCTTGTTGCGACCCCCTAACTGCAGCAGCAAAGGACTTTGATCCCTGCTGGGTGGGGGTGGGAGCTGCTGTTGTGTGTTGTGGTCTGGTCTGTGTGTGTGTGTGTGTCCAGGGAGGCTCCGAGGTGTGATTAACCTTTAAGAGTGTCTATCTTCTGTAGCCTTATCGGGCATTTTCTGTTCCACGCATGGTGGTTCCCCTTGCATGCGGGGCATCTGGCATTTGTTTCTTGTCCATTCTTAAATTTGTCTGTGCAGAGTTTTTGTGGGATGTCTACCCACTACATACACCACAAACTGGCTTTGGCGGTGCAGGCACTGCTATGGTGTCCGTACCTCTGACAGTTAAAGCACCTCAGAGGTTCTGGTGTGAAGTCCATGGTGGGGAAGGAGCCCCACATGCCAAGGTTCAGTGACTTAGGCTGAGTTCCTTTCCATTCTACTAGGACTTTGCGGGTTGGCTGGGGGTTGGGTCCTTTTGTATGGCATCTCTCTGCTTTTGATTACCCTGGGATTTTCCAGAATAACCTTGGTTTCAAATTGCAGAGGGTAATGGCATAATATAAATCTGCAGGGGTTTGGGTTTGTCGTCAGGATTGAGGAATTTAAAGCTGGCAGGATTATTTTTCATATATTCATTTGTATTCAGGTCTGAGGGTATTGCAAACAGTTTCTCCCCTGGTGGTGGGTCTTACCTTGAACAACTTACCCTTCTTTTCGAGGTCCTTAACGAATTCATATGCACTGGTTCCTGTTGGAGGAGTTATCAAGTATTTTCCATGTGAGGGTGAAGGTGCTGCTGGTGGTCCTTGTTTGCGTTTGTTCCTGGTGACAAGCTGGAATCCATCATCTGTGTCCATGGCGAGGGGGGTTTTCCTTGTCCTCTTGAGTGGCTGTGGTGGATTCTTCTTCGGAGGTGGAGGAGTCTAGGCGAGGTCTAACTGCTTCAGGGGCATCTGAAAAATGAGGAAGAAGAAGACAGTTGTCCGTTTCCGGTTCTCAGGTGCTTCTGCAGTGGTGGGTGTGGGCTGGGTTACTTGGTCCATGGCTGCATGCGTCTTCGTCTATCTGTAAGGGAGAGAGAGAGAGAGAGAGAGAGAGAGAGGAGAGAGCGAGAGAGAGAGAGAGAGAGAGGAGAGAGAGAGAGAGAGAATGTATGTGTATGTTGTTATATTTTTTTATTTTTGCCTGAAGGGCCTAAAACCTGGTTTATGGGAGACACCAGCCTATCGTTCCTGTGCTACTTGCAAATAAGGATTGCGAGAGTAGAAAGTTTTTGTCCCTTTGACCCTGCGTTCATCGGAGTTTTCAGACCCCAACGGCTACCGAATTTTAGGCAGGAGAGACTGTTAGTAATGGAAAAATATTTGAGAGAGAAAGATGTCATATGAATTTTCCTTATAAAATGTGAGAGAGCTCTCTCAGAAGTATAATTCTCGGTGTCGTCGTCAATCGCCGAAAGTTCCGCCGAAAATCGCTGGAAATCTCGCCGCTATCGTCGACTGGGATGGCGCTATCGCTCGCTGTCGCTCACGTTCGCCAGAGAAGGTCTCAGAAGAGATGTTACTGCTACGGAGGCCGAGCAGCAACTGACGTTGAAGCGGTGTCCGTCCTCGTTTATATTTGGAGTTGACAGCAGGGGGTCTGCCCCATGCTGATCTACTATTGGCTGGTGGCGGTAGGTCTTCGTTTTCATTGGGTGGCTTGAACCGGGTATCAAGCCACTTTCCACGCGTTGATGGTTGCGATACTGTAAGTCCTGCAGCCGCCTAGACCTCCTTAGCGGCGCGGTTACGTCGATGGGCGTTTCGCTACGCTGCGGGACGTCACGGCTAACTTGATTATGGTTGGCTGCAGGAGTATCTCGTTCGGGGGCGTTGTCTTCCGTGGAGTTGTCGTGCTCGGTGGTGTCATTGTTGGTGGCAGGTCTTCTCATACTCGTAGGGAGGAGAAATTCTTCCTGCGTCGTATTTAGAGTAGGTTTCACTTGCTGGATGAGAAGCGCCTCCAGCAGGCGTAACCGACGGGCATCAGGGGCCTTCCCGATGATCTTCGTGTTTTGGGATGATCACATCCCGGGAGATGGGCTCTTGATGTTTGGTGCGTGCGTGATTCTTGATAGCCCCCTCTTGGGCGTGGCAGGAGAGTCTCTTCGACAGGCGCATGGTGGTCATACCAACGTAGGCGCCGCTGAACCGCGGACTGGGCATGTATATTGGTACACCACATGCGTCTGCTTCAGGGGGTCTCGTACCTGTGGAGAGGGGTTATTTTTCATAATAAGGTCGCGCGTCCTCCGATTCTGTAGTAGATATTAGGTCAATATTTTTGGTGTCGTCGGTCGGGGATACATTTTCAGAATAATTTCTTAACTGAGCCTCTTCTTCACGGTAATGAGAACTAATGAAGGCTTTATAATACCCCCGATCAAGACGCCCTTCTGAAGCTGGGTCTTAATTGCCACTTCATTTCGAGACCCAGACCTCACGACAAGAGACTCGAAATCGAGTTGCTCCTCGACTCCATCCAGCAGCTCGAAGCCCGGAGCATCGTGAGAACTACCGATGCCCTTCAACCCCTCCTACTTGCTGAAGCCCTTACGGAGAGGGGCTCGCACTCCAGCGGGATCCTCACCAAGGAGATGAAGAAAGCGGCGAAGGAACTGAAGGAGAAAGAGAACATCACGGTGCGACGCGCGGACAAGACGGCAGGCCTTCGTCTTGATTGACACTGCTGAATACCACGAGAAGCTGGATGCCATTTTGTCCGACGAGAGCAAGTTCGAGCGCCCTGACAAGAAACCCGGACAGACGACATCAAGAGGGAGGCCAACGGGTCATCAGTATAGTGAATGCTGCGACTAACGCTGTCCACCTCCCGCCCATACAAGGAGACTACAGCCTGGGTTATCTATATGGTAACATAAAAACTCACAAACCAGGACCCACCCCATCCGGCCGATCACAGCCAGACGCCCGCCCCTACTTACGCCTTGGGGGTTGGCTAAACGTCTTAACCAAATTTTGATCCCCTACGTCCCGAGTCGGTACAGCCTGCAGTCGTCAGTAGAATTCCTAGAATCATCAAGGACGCCCCTGGCACCGGATTATCGCCTCGCTGGACGTAGAGTCCCTGTTTACGAACGTGCCTGTCGACGAAACCATTGACATCATCCTTGAGCGTGTCTACAGGAGTCAGACGACGGCGCCCCTCAACATACCCGAAGCCTCGCTCCGTACGCTGCTGGAGATCTGCACGAAGGAAGGCCCCTTTCTCCACCCACCGTGGCCAGATGTACGCCAAAAGGACGGCGTAGCGATGGGCTCCCCACTGGGGGTACTCTTCGCTAACTTTACATGGGAAACCGTGGAGGAACGAGTCTTCGCTAGGATGCAGCAACCCCAGCAGATATGACGATATATCGACGACATCTTTGTTCAAGTCGACGCCGAGAATGAGGTAGAAGCCCTCCGTCAGGCATTTCAGCAGTGCAGCGTGCTGAATTACACGGTTGAATACAGCACCGACGATCGGCTCCCCTTCCTCGATGTCCTTGTGAGTAAGACGGAAGACGGCCTCCGTACTTCCGTCTACACAAAGAAAACCAACCTAGGACTTTGCCTCAATGGTGACAGCGAGTGCCCCGCCAGATTTAAAAGCACGACCGTCAGGGCCTTCGTCAGGAGAGCCCTCTCCCACTGCTCGACCTGGCAGGACACTCATCAGGAACTCGACCGCGCCTCCCAAGTACTCGTAAATAACGGTATTCAAATAAATCAATAAGCAGAGAAGTCCGTACAGCCCTGGAGAAATGGTACGGTAGTGAGAGCCCGCAACCCCCGCCCCCAGGATATATCAAGCTGTATTCATGAGTTCTCATTACCGTGAAGAAGAGGACTCAGTTAAGAAAATTATTTCTGAAAATGTATCCACGACCGACGACACCAAAAATATCGACCTAATTATCTACTACCAGAATCGGAGGACGCGCGACCTTATTATGAATAATAACCCCTCTCCACAGGTACGAGACCCCCTGAAGCAGACGCATGTGGTGTACCAATATACATGCCCAGTCCCGCGGTTGCAGCGGCGCCTACGTTGGTATGACCACCATGCGCCTGTCGAAGAGACTCTCCTGGCCACGTCCCAAGAGGGGGCTATCAACGATCGCACGCACCAAACATCAAGAGCCCATCTCCCGGGATGTGATCATCCAAAACCAAAAAACGAAGATCATCGGGAAGGCCCCTGATGCCCGTCGGTTTACGCCTGCTGGAGGCGCTTCTCATCCAGCAAGTGAAACCTACTCTAAATACGACGCAGAAGAATTTCTCCTCCCTACGAGTATGAGAAGACCTGCCACCAACAATGACACCACCGAGCACGACAACTCCACGGAAGACAACGCCCCCGAACGAGATCCTCCTGCAGCCAACCATAATCAAGTTAGCATTGACGTCCCGCAGCGTAGCGAAACGCCCATCGACGTAACCGCGCCGCTAAGGAGGTCTAGGCGGCTGCAGGACTTACAGCATCGCAAAACCATCAACGCGTGGAAAGTGGCTTGATACCCGGTTCAAGCCACCAATGAAAACGAAGACTACCGCCACCAGCCAATAGTAGATCAGCATGGGGCAGACCCCCACCCCCCTGCTGTCAACTCCAAATATAAACGAGGACGACCACCGCTTCAAGATCAGTCCAACCCTCAGCTTCCCAGCCCGAGGGATGTCTTGGCAGCTCCAGACGAAAGCTCGCTTGCTTCAGAAAGAGAGAGAGAGAGAGAGAGAGAAGAGAGAGACATATATATAATCGTTAATGACTTTGATAACTATGGTATCATAGTTTATCTGTAAAATTCAAATATATACACCAATTTAGACTGTATTTGATCATGACCTCTATAGGCGCTCTAACTAGCCTGTCTGAAGTAGCACGGTAAAAAGCCGCCGCTATTCGGAAAATAGAGAAGAATCTCTACAAGTGTAATGCTGTTGAAGTAGCAATTACGTTTTAATAAAGTATGCTTGAGAGAGGGTCTGCTTCCTAAGTAATATATTATTATTATTATTATTATTATTATATTATTATTATTATTTTCTCGCATTGCTCTCTCTATTTCCCAGTGCCAAAGACGGAAAGTAAAACTCGAATAACACCAGAGCCACTCATAATTCAGAGGTTTATTTAGGCATTATGGAATGGCTCTGGGGACAGAGCTCTGGATTTTATTCTTTTGTAATCACTCCTGAGTGATGCAAGAATATTACTTTACTTTTTGTTTTTGATTGATAGGGTTTTCAACACGTCATCAAGTCGTGGACGACGACATATGGTGCAATCGGAACATAGAAATGGAGACAGATGTTCGGATATGGATCCCCCCCCCCCCTCTCTCTCTCTCTCGTCTCTCTCTCTCTCGCTACGTCTCTCTCTCTCTCTCTATGGATACTGATAACAAGAATGAGAAACGTCCTCTCTCTCTCTTCTCTCTCTCTCTCTCTCTCTCTCTCTATGGATACTGATTACAAGAAATGAGAAACGCCTCTCTCTCTCTCTCTCCTCCTCTCTCTCTCTCTCTCTCTATGGATATTGATTATCAAGAAATGAGAAACCCCCCCCCCTCTCTCTCTCTCTCTCTCTCTGGATATTGATTAACAAAAGAAAAATGAGAAACTCCTCTCTCTCTCTCTCTCTCTCTCTCTCTCAAACAATGAGACAAAGAAAAACGAATACAATTAGCCAAATGATGAATATAAGAAAAACTAAGATAAAAACGAGGAAATGACACAAAAGAAAACGATAACAGAGAGGAGAGGGAATGATCAAAAAGAGAATGATAACTGACACCCTTCCTTTCCTCCGCCCTTACCCTTCCCTTCTCTCTCTCTCTCTCTCCTCTCTCTCTCTCTCTCTCTCTCTCTCTCTGTGTTTTGAATAATAGGACAAATGAAAAGAGAAGGATATAAAAAAAAAAAAGGGAAATTCCCATTGTAGGTTCACGCTGTTGTCGGGAGGGGACCAAAATGGGTCAGATCGTAGGATTGAGCTGCATGAATTTTTTTTCCCTATTTTTTTGGGGGGGTTGTTAGGGGTCCAGGTAGATGTAGGTAAAATGTCCAAGGCATCCATCAACACATCCGCTTGCTTGTTTGTTTGTTTGTGCTCTAATAAACTTCCTTTGCATCATCAGCAGCTTTCAACATCAGATACGAGAGACACACAGTGATGTGTTTGCCAATGAAATAAAAACGATATATATATTCCATCCTGCATTTCATATTATGTTTATCTCGCTCGATCTGCTCGCTGATCAAGGATTCCAGGAATTGGTCAGTCTTGGAATAGGACGTTTTCGATTAAATGTAATTCCTTCAGTAAGAGTCGTCCGTCTGGGTGGTTGAATAACGCGTAGGAAAAGTTTTTTGCTGTCTGAAGGGAATTTTGCATTTATGTAGTTACTCTCTCTCTCTCTCCTCTCTCTCTCCTCTCTCTCTCTCTCTCTCTCTCTCTCTCTCTCTCTCCATCTCTCTCTCTCTCTCTCTCTCTCAAGACTAGAAATTCATCATGCTCGTGAATTCAAACTCTAAATTCCATTTTGTATTCCTCTCTCTGTCTGTCTGTCTGTCTGTCTGTCTGTCTCTCTCTCAGGCCTTGAAATTTATCATGTTCGTGGATAGTTTTGGTTTAACCTAATTACTATATAGATGTAAACGATATTATTGTTACTACGTACTCAAATATCTGACGCCAATGTTCGCAATAATTACATTAAAACAAAATCTCTCTCTCTCTCTCTCTCTCTCTCTCTCTCTCTCTCTCTCTCTCTCTCTCTCTCATTAATTACATATCCTTCAAATGAAGATGCGGACGGGCAGACGAATAGCCATCTTAATGTCTTTGACAGAAAAGTCATAAAAAGTGTGCTTTACATACAATCAAATAATTCAGCAACATACAAGTATCAGAAACAGAGTCGCCCTATATTTTACATGAGGTAACTAACAGCTATATATAACATACCTTGCGGATACTCGTAGCCTACATCCTGGCTAGGCAGTAATAAGCGAATTAGCCTAACGATGCAATGTTAACATAGCAGTAATTGAGGTGTTCGGTTAACTTAGGCAGTTACATGTACGTTGACGTAGCATATTAATTATAGAAAGACTCGGCTAATACACATCCTGCAACATTGGATAATACATCTCGATATTCATTCGTATTTTCAGTTGTATTCCACATAGGAAAATGAAAAAAGGTATATCTCAGAAAATGCCCAACAGTTTCGTCCTCCAATGGACTCTTCTTGGAGCGTTTATTAAGGAACGCTCCAAGAAGAGGTCCATTGGAGGACGAAACTGTTGGGCATTTTCTGAGATATACCTTTTTTCATTTTCCTAGTGGAATACAACTGAATAACTATATCTTCGAGCTAAGAAGATTACCAGTACTATTCATTCGTATGCAGATGAATACAGCAATAAAATGATTAATTATTGGACGCATAGATAAAATATTCGTATTTTCATTTTATCTATTTTTTTTTTTTTTTAACTTGATAATCAGAGGACATTACTTTATTTGCGTCATACAGAGAGAGAGGAGAGAGAGAGAGAGAGAGAGAGAACCATATCCGCATATCTGACTGTATTCCTGTTATGTGATATGCGCATTTGACGTCATCCATGTTATGACAAGTGCTATCGATGTTTTCAGAAAGCAATTATTTATATAGTTTTTTCTGGTTAGAGTTATATTTCAGCAGCTTTTCGAAGTTACATAAGGCGAGTTTAATTAGTATTTAATTAGTACTTATTCATGTGAGATTTTACGACAAGCAAAAAAGAAAAAGAAAAAAAAAATTAATTAAAAATAAAAAATAAAAACTCTCTTGATTAATGCACTGCGTGACGCAGATCATCAAAGATTATATCAATGAAATAAAAGCAGTAGGAATAACCTTGCAATGCTGTTGATAACGATGACGTTAAAGATGATAATGATGAAGAGATATAAAGCAGTGGAACAAACGAAGATCCAAGACGCGAGTTCCTTAAAAAAAAAAAAAAAAAAAAAAAAAAAAAAAAAAAAAAAAAAAAATGGCCGCTACAGCGTATAATCAAGACCACCGAAAACAGATCTCTCTTTTGGTGGTCTCGGTACAATGCTGTGTGAGCCGCTGCCCATGAAGCTTGAAGCACGGCCCGGTGGTGGCCTGGCATATACGTTGCCAGAAGCAAGCAGGATTATGGCTAACTTTAACCTTGAATCAAAGAAAGGCTACTGAGGCTAGAGGGCTGCAATTTGGTGTGTTTGATGATTGGAGGGTAGATGATCGACATACCAATTTGCAGCGCTGTAGACTCAGCAGTTTTTGAGATCTGAGGGCGGATGGAAAAAGTGCGGACGGACAGACAATTTCAGCGACGGATTTCAATTACCGTAATTAATAACGATCCGGCAGATTAAGCCTCCCTGAGAAGGGGGTGGCCCCACCGAATCTTTCATCTGAGACTTTGATCAGCAAATTAAATGTTATTGGAATAGCAATTCGTCACAATATTAGAACAGGGACAAATGAAGCATTTAGCTGTTCAGATGAATTAGGATATTTCTGACTGACTCGGTAACTCAGCCGGAAAATGAATTATTATTATCATTTGTTTTAGGATATATGACATTTGTGAGTGATACTCTATGCATTTTTATTAAGATATGACATTTGTGACTGACTGTAGCTAAACAGGTTTATGTGATAATGACTTTCCTTAACTGTTTCGAGTATAATAGAGTCAATTGTAATAGATTGAATTTTTAATTACAGATAAAACTGGATAGATAAGAAATGGATTGCACAATGAAAGAATTTTTGAAAGTTTTGTATGACTGAGAAATTCAGTATTTTTAAGGACTGAAAGCACCATGAGCTTGGAAAAGGTTATTTGATAAAAAAAAAATATTACTCAGATAGTTAGTTATAATGACATCTCTATAATAATAAAATCTAAGCGGATCTTTTTTGTTTGTCAGCCCCGAGTGGGGCGGGGTAGGTATGGGAGAAATGACACATCCACCTACCTTATCAAAACCTGTTTGTCCGCACCGAGTGGGGGCGGTGGGGTAGGTAGGGTGAAATGACATATCATCCACCCCTCTTGCAACCTGTTTGTCCGCCCTGGGTGTGGGGAGGGGTAGGTAGTGGATCGGGAAAGTTCACCCAGATGTCAATAGGTGCCGACGTTTGCTGGGTTCAAGGTAACAGGGTGAGGCTAGCAGTCTCATCCTTGAGGATCTGCTGCAAAAATGGAGGGCTTCATTATTCAGATATTATATATATATATATATATATATATATATATATATATATATATATATATATATAATATATATGTATATACATCAATTAAGGTACAGATGAATACGGAATAACGACCCGCTATTGAAGTCCTCGTATGATAGTGGTCATTCTGTGTAATGAGAAATGACGTCGGTTACGGCTGCATTCAGATGATACTTGTTGATCGCGTCTGATAGTCCGGGAAGAATTATAAATTAATTAAATGTAACATCAAACCACTGAAGTGATTGCGTAACGTAGCCAGTCTCTCATCTCTCTCTCTCTGCCCCTCTTTCTCTCTCTCTCTCTCTCTCCTCTCACTCTCTCTCTCTCTCTCTCTCGTGTTTTGATTGTTTTTATACTAGTTTAGTAGTGGGTTTCAGCTTTACAAAAATTTAAATATAGCTGTCAGGGAAAATACATCTCTCTCGCTCTCTCTCTCTCTCTCTCTCTCTCTCTCGTGTTTGATGGTCATTAATTACAGATAAGAGGGATTTCATCTGCCAGGAAGTCTCTTTTGAAGTCCAGAAAAACAGGAAACTTCAAAAGTGGGTTAAGCACAAATGTCTAATTCATCCTTGTAATTTCACTTTTATATTTCAGTTCCCATTACCAGCTCCACTTCTGTATCCACTTCTATGCCTTCACCACCCCTCCTACTCATTCTGCTCCTCAACCTCCTCCTCCTCCTCCTCCTCATTCTCATCCTCCTCCTCCACCAGAGGTTGCAGGGACAAACCCCCCGCCCCCCAATATGTGGCTGCAAGGTACTGCAAGCGAATACTCTCTCCTCGGTGTCATAACTTCTGGGGAATTTTAGCCAACCAGTTAAGGTAATTAAGTAGTTCTGGAAAAAAAGATTCTCACGTCTAGGAACAATGTTCCACGAGAGTTTAAATGCAATTTCTCTCCCCTGCTCCCTCCGCAGTCAGCGTTTTCGAAGTTCTTGCGGAAGAATGAGAGACTTCGGTTAGACCCGATATGTCTCACACCAGATGTTTCAAAATGAGGAATAGTTTGAGAAAT
>NC_061098.1:27511276-27512986 GCF_015104395.2 Macrobrachium nipponense | reverse complement strand
ACAACTGAAACTCCACAGTGCTTATTTGATTGTTATTATACACATTTTGGTCTCGATTCACTCCACATTGCACTTTAAACAAGTTGCTGTTCCTGGTTCTTAAGCGCTCGCGTCACAAACACAGTTATGAGCAGCAGACGACGAAACTGCAAAGTTTTATTCCCTAAATTGTTTACTTTACTCGTTATTTAGTTCAACTTTACTTTGTTATTTAAAAATTTTAATTTAATTCATGATATTATCCCAAAAAAATTACAGATATTTCTAAAGTAGATACAATCCAATGTTTCTAACATTTTCGTACATCTGGCTGCCGAAAACCATGGAGGAACGACTACGGATAAGTGGATTATATATCTTTTTTTTGCTTTTTTGTTTTTGCTAGCACTTTTCATTGATTTCAGTCTATATTAGTATTTTGAATTTCTTTAATAACCGTTATGCCAGAAATAAATGTAACCTTTAATGTTTGCATGCTAGAATGGCAAAATCATCGTTGCCACATTAGTGGAGGCTTCACACATACGCTGATTCATTATTATAAACTGTTTCCATGAATTCTAGTTGTCATAGTAATGCAATAATGATAAAATTGCTTTAATATTTATGTATATATACTTCCAATACATACCCTAATTTCACCAATTTCAACGTTTTGTGTGTAGTCTTATACCCAGTTTGGAGGGTCAACACATACTGAATGGCAACAGAGAGAGAGAGAGAGAGAGAGAAAGGAAGGCGAAGGAACGACGAAGGAAAGGGTTTGGCGGTGGAGGGGGGAGAGGGTAGGGTAGGTGGAGCTTTATATGCGTGGTTCGTATCTATTTCTGCATAATGGAGTTTTTGTCTCTTGGTACAAGGACAAGTGTCGTTATTCTTTACGATTAGTGATTCACAATACCCTTATAAATTACGGCACTGGGTGTAATGCACTATAGCAAAATCTCGTTCTGATACGAGTGTTCATTACAGAAATAGGTATTGCCCAAAAACGTGCTTGCACTGTCTCTAAAACCCATAGTAGGTATGCTGCTTAGTTGTCAATCAAGTTTTTTGTAATAAATATTTTTTACAAGCTAGCTATTGAATAAATTTGTATTTTTCTCAATCAAAACATATGCCCCTCAATGCTAACTTTCCTCTTTTAACGACTTTCTGGTCATTGCAAATTCGGCACCATAATTTCTTATGGTGCGAAAACAGAGGCCCAGGGACCGAAAACGATTGCGTCACACTACGGCAATAATCTGGTAGTAAAACATCTTCACATATCCAAAAAGTAAATAATAAAGATATATATGCGCATTACGATTATAACAATTACATGAATAGCTGATAATCTGCATGAATAACTGGTAAACTGTTCTGCAAGAAAGTTGAGTAAAGCAATTATTTACAATAGGTACGAAAGTCAAGATGTCGTGACGTCATAATACAGGACTTAAACGAACGTTCTAATTCCAAAAAATAATTACTTAAATTTGAGTCAGAATAGAGTTACTTTTTCAATTGCGAATATTTTCAAATTAATCATCATAAATATGTAAAATATTGATGTTTTACTATTTTTTTTTTTAAATTATCCAAGTGCACGCTTCGTCGTCGTCTTCTACCAAAGCAGTTGTTTACTAACAAACAAGCCGGTGAGGGACGATTTTCCGATTGTTGTGATGAAAGTGCCCCAGCGTCTGTGGGTACAAGTGGTGTGCG
>NC_061098.1:27486276-27506276 GCF_015104395.2 Macrobrachium nipponense | reverse complement strand
CCTTGTCAGCGACTATCACAGCAATTAACGAGGTATTTAACCTTGGAAATATCAGAGCAATTATGAGATATTTAACCTTGTCAGTGACTATCAGAGCAATTATCGAGGTATTTAACCTTGCAAATATCACAGCAATTACGGGGTATTTAACCTTGCAAATGTCACAGCAATTATCGACGTATTTAACCTTGTCACCGACTATCACAGCCATTATTTTATGAGAAGAAGAGAGAGAGGCAAGACGTAAGGAATACAGAATTTAGAACAAAGGCCAAGCGCTGGCACCTACGAGGTCATTCAGCGTTGAAAATTGACAGTAAGGTCTGAAAGGTGTGACGGGAGGACAAACCTCCCAATTGCAATAGCAAACAATTGTTACAAAGAGGAGGAAGGCAGAATGCAGAAAGCGAATACGACAGGAGGAACAGTAAAAGGAATGAAAGAGGTAGAAGCTGGGGGCCCTAAGGAACGCTGTAAAGAGCCTTAAGTAATGTCTACAGTGTGGAACGTGAGGTGCACTGACGGCACTACCCACCTGCAAGAAAAGAGAGAGGAAGGAAATTTATTGTCATACTTTATATCATCCACCTATGAAGAGCATATTGAGAATGTGGCTACACTCAGAAACTCTTTAGTTTTAAGGAATTAATTCGTTTAACAAAAAAAATAGCTGTTATTACTAGATTTAACTCTTTATTTTAGTTTAAAAGCTTCTAATTCCTTTAATGAAAAATAGCTGTTATCGCTACCGTGGACAATTTTCTTTTTAGTTTAAAACCTTCTAATTCCTTTAATAAAAAAGTTGCTGTTATTGCCAGCTTGGACATTTCTTAGTTTAAAAGCATCTAATTCCTTTAATAAAAAAAAAGGTGTTATTGCCAGCCTGGTATGACTGAACGTAAAGGAATATAGTAGTTTATTATCTACTGAACTTATTTATTCATTCTCTTATGTAATCACTTATTTATTTATCTCTCTTCTTTCAAGTTTCGAGACTCCATTGCAGCCAGAAACTTTCGTAATTCACAGAGAGAGAGAGAGTTTCTTGATCCAATAGAAACTCACACAGTCTGTCGTTCATACAGTCCGTCTCATAGGTTGTTGTTTCCCTTCATCAAGAAACGGGAACTAACCGCTCTTTGATACGTATGCTTTTATTACAGAGAGTGACGGTATCCAGCGGTAACTGAGTGGAGATTGCAAAAAAATATATTATCTAGAGCGGTAAAAAGTAATGAAAGACAAACAGCCAGCGTTGTTTAACTCATTTCCCAGATGGCCATTACGGAGTTGTTGCTTTTAATTATTTTTAATTGCATTTTGTGTTTGTAGATAAAAATTACTGCTTGGAAAACGAGAACACTGCTCTATTTAATCTTCTCATTATAATAGAATGCTGTTTATGGATAAATATATTATTTCGTTATGAGTTGATACGCTTGGAGACTTGCATACGTTGGCATTTGAAAAGAAGTGAAAGTCGAGATTTTTTAGATATAAAACAAATATCCACTTAGGGTAAAATACTGTATTAATCTTGTGACGGGGCCTCGGGAGGAGGAGAGATATGATTTTTTAAGTAATAGAAAAACCACGAAACAACTTTACTATAGTAGATTCACATCACCGGTGCATCTGATGTCTAGGCCAGTCCCTGACGACGCTCCTGATTGGCTGTTGATAAGCCAATCACAGAGCTGGAAACTCTCAGTTTCTCTCGAGAGTTCACATAGGCTGGATATATGCTCCACCTCTCCTGAGAGATATTTTTGAAAGACGTATCCCCCAGGAGAGATGGAACATAGTTCCTACCCATGTGAACTCTCGAGAGAGACTGAGAGTTTCCAGCCCTATAACTGGCTTATCAACAGCTAATCAGGAGCGTCGTAAGGAACTGGCCTAGACATCAAATGCACGGTTGACGTGAATCTACTCTACCATAGTCTCTTCCTTATCAAAGACGACGCCCAGAAATATGACCTGTTCGCAAAATGCCTGGTTTCGCTATCTGCCTTTAACATACATACCGTCAATATTTCCTTAGAGGAAAAGGGGTCAAATGTTCCTCAGCGCATTTCGCTATCTGCCTGAAATTTCAGGCAGTTCGCGAAATGCCTGGTTTTTCGCTGTTCTACCTTTACCATATATATATATATATATATATATATATATATATATATATATATATATATATATATATATATATATATATATATATATAATATATACCAAAAGAAGTCCATACTTTAAAACTGTCTGAAAAATTTCAGGCAGTTCGCAAAATGCCTGGTTTCGCTATCTGCCTTTAACATATATACCAAGAGAAATTTTAGGCAGCTCGCGAAATGCCTGGTTTTCCCGTCTGCCTAGAACATATATTCAAAAGAAGTTTCAGGCAGTTCGAGATATGCCTGGTTTCGCTATCTACGTTTAACATATATACCAAAAGAAACTTCAGGTAGTTCGCGAAAGGCCTGGTTTTGCAATCTGATTTTAGCACATATACCAAAAATAGATTTCAGGCAGTTCGCGAAATGCCTGGTTTCGCTGTCTGCCTGTAACATACGTATATACAAAATAAACTTCAGGCAGTTCGCGAAATCCCTGGTTTCGCTATCTGCCTTGACCATATATACCAAAAGATATTTTAGGCAGTTTGCGAAATACCTGGTTTCGCTATCTGCCTTTAACATATATATACTAAAAAACGCCCACAGCTTTAAAATACACAACCACCAGTGGAATACCAATATTTTAAAAAATGCATTAGAATTTTGGAGAAATGTAAATAAGAAATAAAAGCATTCAACTCCTCTCATTCAGGAGTCGTCCCATAAACACGTCCACAGCAGAAGAACATTCATCGACAATGATGGCTGAATGCACATTTGTCCGCGGTATATTATTCTTCCAGAACAGACTCCCCTGAATATCTCGTCCCATTCATAAGTTAAAACAACGTAGTTATTATATATGAAAAAAATGATGGGTTGCGAAATGGCAGCAATGGTGGAGCCATTACAAGTCTTGAACAATGGGACGCGGACGAGAGAAATTGCTTTCGCATAGTATAATAATGCATGCATTGACAAAACGCTTTGTGCTTTATTATTATTATTATTTATTATTATTATTTCAAAGTCGTCATAAGCAGCCAGTTTTTCCTGGTAAAAAACACCTGCTGCCTAAGAGACTGCATACATGTGAGGGAGATATAAAAATGCATTGCAAACAGAAGACAAGTCAAAAAAACTAAGGCGTTGATGCATGACGCTTGGAATACTAACCAGCATACGGTAGCTATTTCTAGAATAAGATTCATTTTTTTTTTTTATCGGTAAATATAAAAGAAATGAAAAAAAAAATGAACAAGGCTCCCAAAACACTGCCCTGGGGAATGCCAGACAAAGATGGGACTAGGCTCACGAAGACCACCAGCAAACAAAGCCTTTATGGCCTCTCTAGTGAAGGTGAATAAAAAAAAATAAATTAATAAAGAAAATAGAAATAAAAACATTAATACCTAAATGACTACTTTAATATTCATGGATTCTGTGGTTGGTCAAATTGGAATCAAACTTAATATCAAACTGAACAATATGGATCGGGCAAACAATGTCATCACTGACGCCATCAACAAGCTCCCGGCTGAACTGAAAACGTCATAAAATAGGGGGTCTTAAACTGACGAAAATTGGCCTAGTGACCTTCCCACGCCACAGGGCCACTTCCCCGAATTAAAAGGGAGACAATAGGCTTAGCGTGCAACGGCTCTTTTGGGAAACTCGAAACACGAGTAATGGCATCCTTATTTGCTCTTGTTATTATCCCTTTTTCTCCTACGTCTCCCCAAGGAGGACTCTCAGGATCAAACCAAGAATCCTTCAGTTCTTTAGGCTCAAAGGTTCTTCTGTCTGTTGGTTGTCATATTGGCGTCTACATTTATTTCCTCACTTGAACGAATGGAGAATATATTGGAAAAGAAGGCAATAACATTAATGGATATGGTAACGAGTTTACTTAAGAGATCATCTTTTTTTTTATATAAATAAATACTAAGACAATAGATGTACAACGAGTAACCAAAGGAAGCTCAGTTATTAGACGAAATAAGAATGTTTATAAGAGACCTCTTTATTTAGACAGGAAATCTTGTCTGTAAGTAGCACACCATTTCATACGTGGCGTAAACACACCACTTTTCTCAGGAAGCATTACAAATCTATATTATATATATATATATAATATATATATATATATATATATATATATATATATATATATATATATATATATATATATATATATATATATATCTATATATTATATATATTATATATAGTATAATATATTATATATTATATAAATATATATCAATATATAATATATATATATATATATATATAATATATAGATATAATATATATATATAATATATCTATATATATATATATACTATATATATATATATATATATATATATATATATATAGTAGGTTAATAATAACGATATCACCAAAATTCCCCAAACCAAGTCCAACGGACAGGCCGTAATATAACCCAATACCAAACCGCACCCCCCCCCCCCCCCCCCCCCCCCCCCCCCCCCCCCCCCCCCCCCCCCCCCAAAGAAAAAAAGTGAAAGGCAATAAAGATAGAGGGAATTGGAATAAAGGTTACGTATGGGGGGGCGGGGGGGGGGGGGGGGGGGGTCGTTGGGGGGAATAGGAGGTGACGTGAGAGCGCCCCAAGGGATTGGGGGGAGGTACTGAAAAACTATGGGGCGCCGACCCCCTGACACTTGGAGGCAATTGCAGACATGGTAACAAACAAGGAAATTTCGCAGTAGCGAAAAAGTTTCTAGGGAAAAGTACGCTTTTTATATGCAATGCAAGTAAATATATATATATATATATATATATATATATATATATATATATATATATATATATATGATATATATATATTAGATTATATATATATATATATATCAAGCGAATACCACAGGAAAATGATAGGCAGAAATCCAAGCGCCTTCGTCTTTACTAGGATAATGTCTTAGTAAAGAAGAAAGCGCTTGGATTTCTGGCTATCATTTCCCTATGGTATTCGCTTATTTAATGAAGTCACGTGCATCTACTGTGATTTTTAAGCATATATATATATATATATATATATATATATATATATATATATATATATATATATATATATATATATATATATAATGTTTGTTTGCGTCTACATCGAATCGTTTAATTTCTGACTGATATTTCGACCATAATTCTATTGATTGAAGAAACTATAAACATCATGATTACTAATCAAGTCCTTAATTGCATTCTCCTCCTTCCAAAGAATGGATGCGTTTTATTATTAATTACATAAATTCTCTAATTGAACATGTTTCATTACCCTTGACAAATGTATTAAATTTATTAGTATTTTGAGGGAAGGGTTAAGTGTTATAAATTCCGTACCGACAATGAATTTCTTTGATTCATAATAGAATTCACTGGTAATTGGTTAATGGAGAACTGATGTATCTTATTAAGTAATGAATTCAGAGATTTAGAACCGAATTTGTCATCTTAGGAAATTTGGCGTCAATACATTATCTTTTATCTTATTACAAAACTACATTTTTCTGATACTGAATAAATATACAACCCCACAAACACACGCACAAGTTATATATATATATATATATATATATATATATATATATATATATATATATATATATATATATATATATACAAATATATTATATCTCCAAGGCTTAGCTATCCACCATAAAAAAGGGTTTAGTTATTCCCTCAGTTTATAAATGCCTATCACCCAAATTCTATATATACCCGTAGCCTATCAATGGTGGTCCACCTTTTGGTCAATATTTCGTAAAAAAAAATTCAAATTTAACGTTTAATGCAAACAAACTTACCTATTTGTTGAAAGCAATAACCCGATTATCGTAAAACGGTTCACTGAAATATATTGGCGAATTCAGTGTCCAATGGTTCCTCTATATAATTGAATAGGTGGAATGAATGAATTAGCCAATTTCACGCACTTTGCGTGACAATATTCACCGTGGTGATAAACTGCTCTTGAATATGTGCGTGAATATTTATAATATAGAAAACTGCATCAGGGGAAATATATTAACTGTATTTTTCTTTAGTATTGTAGTTTTTTTTTTATTTTTTTTTTTTTACGTTGCAATGGAACCAAAAGTGGTTATTCAGCATCGGGACCCAATGGCTTTATACGTGACTTCCGAACCACGTCGAGAGTGAACTTCTATCACCAGAAATACACATCTCTCACCCCTTCAATGGAATGCCGAGAATAGAACTCGCGGCCACCGAGATGGCACGCCAACACCATACCAGCCACGCCACAGAGGAGCTATGCTGTCTGTTTGATTTGGTAATCGAATTTCAAGCCATTAGCAAATCAAGAAGGTAAAAGAAGTGATTACAAAATCAAGTTGATGATATCTGATTGTTTTGAATCTCATCTATTTTGTGGGAAAAATCTCTTTACTTCTTCATTCACGGGATTTTACCTCTGTTATCATCCACTGTCTATTTTATTCTTTGTTATTATCAAATCTCCATTCTCGTAACATTATCTCTCTTGTTTATCCAGGACTGAAGTTGCACCTGTACAAAGTTGTCTACAAATCTTACATCGGTCACCAATACCAATTTTAATAAATCTTGGAAGGTTTCCAAGGACCTCTTTTGCACTGAAAGACTCGTTTGCATAGATGGAGGAATCAGAAATAATGTGAACTTTTTGTCTCGCCCCTCTCACAATCTATATTCACGCGAAATCCCTACCATACTGTCTAGAGTCTAGATGTAGACTAGAACCTGAAATCTCTCTCTCTCTCTCTCTCTCTCTCTCTCTCTCTCTCTCTCTCTCTCTCTCTCTCTCTCTGAAGCCTGGTTTACTTGGCGACCGTCTTCTCCAATCTTGGAAATGGAACCCGATCGCACCCAATTCATTTCTATGTGAAATCCTGCTTTTCTGGAACGTGAGATACCCGATTGATTTTTCATTTATAAAGCCGTCTGGGAGTTGAAATACTCAATTCATTTATTCCGAGATTTATTTCACGAAGAGTTTGATTTGGTGGTTAAATAGTTAGTTTATTTTCTTTAAACTAATCTAGTCCTCGGTAATTCATCTTAAACTGAAACTAAACAAATGGTAGAATAACGTAAAACTGATACAGCTTGATCTACGAGTATTCTCTCTCTCTCTCTCTCTCTCTCTCTCGTCCTCAGTATTACATCATAAAATGAAACTAAACGAATGGCCTCATCACGTAAAATTGATGCGGCTTGATCTATTCTCTCTCTCTCTCTCTCTCTCTCTCTCTCTCTCTCTCTCTCTCTCTCTCCTTGCAGTTACAATATTCCATTAAACTTTGGAATATATATGGAAATATATATCAGTGAGTTCCTCGAACTACCCGGTCTATAACGAATAACTGCAACGATGGGATAAACCTTTGATGGGAAGGTATCATTTGAAAGAGAGAGAGAGAGAGAGAGAGAGAGAGAGAGAGAGAGGGCTGCCCCATAATACCTTGACTCCTTCATCTGAAGTTCTAGAACAGTTAATTAAAATAATTCCCCGCGTCGGGAAACTTCTAGCAACTTCGTAACTTATTACTTCCCACCCCCCCCCCCTTCCCAACCGCCTCCTCCCTCTCTTTTTTTGCGGGGGTTTAAAGTTAACCTGTATGTATGTATGTATATATATATATATATATATATATATATATATATATATATATATATATATTATATATATATATATATATATATATATATATACGATCTGTTAAAAATGTTCATTCAGATACTGAAAAAAAAACTATTTTTTTGTAATATCGTTCTGAAAATACGTGAGGATTACACGTAAACTTTTAGTTGATAATAACCTGTAATCCTTCAAAGGATAATTACTATATTAATCCCTTTTGATGCCCTCTCTGGCCGTCAAGCGAATATTTATTGAAGTACTGCCTGGCATAATTTCACAGAGATTTATATATTGAGTTTTCATTTATTCCGTTGAAAGGTAATACCAAAGAGCCAATCAGAATCAGTGTAGTTCTAAGAGTATGATATATTCATTTAAACTGAAGCAAACAGACATAGCAGGGAAAAGTAGTTAGTTAGTTAATCGTTTTAACGAAAAAATATACAACTGTTAATACAAATTTGTCCCAAAAGAGACATAACACAAAATAGACAAAGTAGACAGTAATCTCTTTTGATCTTGCAAGTACATGGCCTACAAAGAAAAATTACATCAAGTACAAATAGCACAATCATATAAGATCATAAAGAACGAAAAAGGAACTTACTATAGAGAAAAACGTAGTCAGATAACTATCATTTTTCTGATATTCATTCATTCATAAACATCGAATTATGAGTATCAATACGTAAAGCTGTTGTATAACGTGAAATAAAATAAGTAACGTTCAAACAGATATAAAACAGAAAAATAAACAAGAATCTAACAACTCCAAAGATTAAATGTGTCCGAATTGCATCCATCGTCCCAGAATTTACAGTTGGCAATTATTCCTCGTTATTCTCCTCTCTTCGGGGCACTTGAGATTTCAGTAGTCTTCTTTTTATTGACGCAGCTGTAAAAATTATTTTTTTATTATTATTTTTTCTTCGTGTCATGAGATTCCCAACCACCACAACCTCGCGGTATAAGGTTCAGGGGACTTGACGTCTTTTTGGAAACATTCAAGACGAGTTACGACAAAATATTTCACCTGACTTTTTGTTCCTGTTGTCGTTTTATTCGACGATTAAATTCCCCCCCCCCCGCCCCCCCCTCTCTCTCTCTCTCTCTCTCTCTCTCTCTCTCTCTCTCTCTCTCTTATTTATCTCCGTTTTCTCTTCTCCTTTCCGTCGTTTGTCCTTGTCTTTCTTTTGTTTCCTGAGTTTTTTTTATTTTTTTTATCTTTCATTTCACAGCAATAGTAGTATATCTCTTCTTTTAGGATTTGTTCCTTTTTGCAGTGATTAAAAATAAATATATTAAGATTTTTTTTCGATTTGTCACCTCATTTTGCCGCTGGATTTGGGTGGTAATCATAGAACTAATATTATTTGGGTGGAGGTTATATATATAATATTATTTGGCTGGTGGTTTTATTAAAAATAATATTATTTGGGTGGTGGCCTTGTAACTAATGTTCTTCAATCGAGGTCTGTGTCATAGCCTCCGCAGGTGGGACGTTTATTGTATTTGTTCTTATTATTATTATTATTATTATTATTATTATTATTATATTATTATTATTATTATTATTATTATTATTAATCATCATTATTATTATTATTATTATTATTATTATTATTATTATTATTATTATTCATAGGACGGTCTTTTGACTATATATGTATATATATATATATATATATATATATATATATATATATATATATATATATATATATATATATATATATATATATATCCAGATGGAACAATCTCACAATCTCTTGCTGTGCAACACTCGATGTTCATATTTAATAAGCTACTCTATTCGCAGGTCGATGGAGTTGCCATGGGATCTCCTCTAGGCCCAATTTTTGCCAATTATTTTTATGTCGGGCTTAGAATCCTAATTTTTAAACCAGTGTGATCTCAACTTCAAACCTTCACTTTACCGTAGATACGTTGACGATACCTTTGCGTTATTTCAACACCCTTGGCAATGTTCTTTGTTTTTAGATTTCATTAGCAATTTTCACCCAGATATTAATTTTACAATGGAAGTCGAAAATGAGGGAATTTTGCCTTACCTGGATTTGAAAATAACAAGAACCAATTCTGAATTTGCCACGTCCGTTTACAGAAAACGTACCTTTACAGGATTAACTAATAGTTTTTATAGCTCATGTCAGCGATCTTTTAAACTTAATACAATCCACACATTAGTCAACAGAACCCTGAAATATTCATCTTCTTAAAAGATTTTTCATGGTGAGATCACGTTTTTATTAAGCTTTTTCAAGTCCAATTCTTTCCCACAAGAAATAGTTCTAAGAATGATCAATCAAATACTTACCAAATTCGTTCAGCCACCATTGCCTAATTTTGATGTTCCTAAGAAACTGTTTTATACAACTATCCCATGTATGCCTGACTTCAAATTCTCGTCCAATCTCACACGAATCATTGAACAAGAGATTCCTTGTCTCAGAGTCAAACTTATAACAAATAATCCATGTACAATTGGCTCCTTCTTTAACTTTAAAGACCGCCTTCAGCCCTTCATGAGATCCAACGTCATATATAAATTTATTTGCCCTGGATGTCCGGGCTCTTATGTTGGATGGACTCGGAGGCTGCTGAGGGTCAGATATTGTAGCCATCTGGGTTTCAGCTTCCGTACTGGTCAAAAAATAAAACAACCTGAATTTTCCAGTATCAGGAACCACGCTTCTAATTGTGAAAATGAAATCCAAAAGAACAATTCAAAATAATAGATTTATGTCAAAAATCCTGACCATCTAACTACCCTCGTCGTTATACATTAAGAAACTTGTTCCTTCACTCAATAGCAATACCTCCTCAGCATAGTTGACGTCGTCATCGTCAACTGATTTTTAGCCATTCCATCATCTCTCTACATTATGGACGGTGGTGTTTGGGTTGTTCTCTCTCTCTTTGCCTTTGTTTTTTACTTTGAACCTTTTAATTTTTAAGACAATATCTTAATATTTGTGAGTTCCATTGTGTTTTTATCATTGAATGTTATTTATGTGTCTCTGCTCTTTTACAGCCTGATGTACAGAAGTTTCATGTGCGAGACGTTTCGTTGATAAAAAACTTGATTCCTTTTTACTGTTTGTATCATAGACACCTTCTGAAGCTCCTATATATTTATTTTACGAGCCGCTATATATATATATATATACCCATATATATATATATATATATATATATATATATAATATATATATATATATATGTATATATATATATATATATATATATATATATATATATATATATATATATATATATATATATATATATATATATATATATATATATATATATATATATATATATATATATATATATATATATATATAATATATATGCGATCTGTTAAAAATGTTCATTCAGATAGTGAAAAAAAAATGTAATATCGTTCTGAAAATACGTGAGGATTACTCGTGAACTTTTAGTTGATAATAACCTGTAATCCTTCAAAGGATAATTACTATATTGATCCCTTTTGATGCCCTCTCTGGCCGTCAAGCGAATATTTATTGAAGTACTGCCTGGCATAATTTCACAGAGGATTTATATATTGAGTTTTCATTTATTCCGTTGAAAGGTAACACCAAAGAGCCAGTCAGAATCAGTGTAGTTCTAAGAATATGATATATTCATTTAAACTGAAACAAACAGACATAGCAGGGAAAAGGGACAACTATTAGTACAATTTTGTCCCAAAATAGATATAATACAAAATAGAAAAAGTATAGAGAAAGTAGACAGTAATCTCTTTTGTTATAGCAAGTACATGGCCTACAAAGAAAAATTACAACATCAAGTACAAATGACATAATCATATAAGATCATAAAAAAACGAAAAAGGAATTTACTATAGAGAAAAGCGTAGTCATATAACTATCATTTTTCTGATATTCATTCATTCATAAACATCGAATTGCATAACGCGAAATCAAATCATTAACATTCAAGTTGATATAAAAAATATAAATAAATAAAAGACACAAGAATCTGACATCTCCAAAGTTTAAATGCCTCCAAATGGCATCCCATAGTTGGCACTCATTCCTCTTTATTTTCCCAGGAAAGTGGATATATACATAAAAAAATAAACGACACAAGAATCTGACCACTCCAAAGATTGAATGCCTCCAAATGGCATCCCTCTTGATTTTCCTAGGAAAATGATATAAAGCTGTTGTAGAACACGAAATCAAATGAGTAACATTCAAACTGATATAAAACAGAAAAATAAACAAGAATCTGACAACTCCAAAGATTAAATGTCCGAATTGCATCCATCGTCCCAGAATTCATAGTTGGCACTCGTTCCTTAAGAATAAATACCACAAGATTCTGATATCTAAAAAGTTTAAATGCCTCAAATGGCATCTATCGTCCCAGAATTTACAGTTGGCATCGTTTCCTCTTCATTCTTCTCTCTTCGTGGCTCTTGAGATTTACGTAGTCTTCTTGTTATTGACGCAGCTGTAAAAATTCTTTTTATTTTATTTATTTATTTATTTTTTTCTTGTCATGAGGTTCCCAAGCACCACAACCTCGTGGTATAAGGTTAAGGGGACTTAACGTCTTTTTGGAAACATTCAAGACGATTTACGACAAAATATTTCACCTGACTTTTTGTTCCTGTTGTCGTTTTATTCGGCGATTCAATTTCCTATCTCTCTCTCTCTCTCTCTCTCTCTCTCTCTCTCTCTCTCTCTCTCTCTCTCTCTCTCTCTCTCTCTCTCTTATTTATCTTCGTTTTCTCTTTTCCATTCCGTCATTTGTCTTTGTCTTTCTTTTGTTTCATAGTTTGTTTTTTATTTTTTGTTTTTTGTTTTATTATCTTTCATTTCATAGTAATAGTTGTATATCTCTTCTTTTAGGATTTGTTCCTTTTTTTGCAGCAATTAAAAATAAATATATTAAGATTTTTTTCGGTTTGTCACCTCATTTTGCCGCTGGATTTGGGTGGTAATCATAGAACTAATATTATTTGGGTGGGGGTATAATAATATTATTTGGGTGGTGGTTATATTATAAATAATATTATTTGGGTGGTGGCCTTGTAACTAATGTTTCTTCAATCGAGGTCTGTGTCATAGCTTCTGCAGGTGGGACGTTTATTGTATTTGTTCTTCCTATTCTTCTTCTTCTTCTTATTATTATTATCATTATTATTATTATTATTATTACTATTATTATTGTTATTCATAGGACGGTCTTTTGACTATATATATATATATGGGTCTCATCATCAAGGCTGTAAAATATACAAAATATACAAATTAAAAAAGACTCAGTAATAATATCAATAAAAATGGAACAACATAAAAGTTAAATATAATAATTTAAAAAATGAACTAAAAAAAAATTAAAAAGTGAAGAATGCTTAAGTTGGTACCCATCTCTATGGAGTTAAAAAAACTGAGTGACGTTCTCTGGTTTGGAAAGGAGGACGTCAAATATGCTAAGTAGAACCGTGGAAGAAGTCTCGAAAATTTGGAAAATAAATGTATGATGCTACGCTGCCTTTTCTCCATCCCATTTATATATAGTTATATATATATATATACTATATATATATATATATAATATATATATATATATATATATATATATATATATATATATATATACTATATATATATATATATATATATATATATATATATATATATATATATATATATATATATATATATATATATATATATAGATATATATATTATTATATATTGACTACTTTCAAAATGCATATTTCCCCTCTTTGAAATGTCATGTAGATTGTGCAATATTTTTTTCAGATTCCTAGATAGCTTAGGATAGGATGTTTTAAAATGTGTGTTCAGATTTCGCATTACATAATGTAAAAGAATATATATTAACGTAGAACGTAAAAAGAGAGAGATCTTCTTTGTCTGTTCGAAACTACGAATTGTTTTAAATTTTATGTTCGACACTTTAAAGATTAGAGGGTCTGCGAGATCTGTTTGCTTTCCCTAAATATGTCAACGCATGTGATAGCGAGAGAATTGAGTCTTGCGTTGTTATCAAAACGTGTCAATCTTAATTGTCGCTCAGCCTCGTTTTGATCGAGTAGAGTACGTCTTTTTTTTAACAGACTCGTCTTGTACGCGTATGTCTTTGATCAATGCCACGTGGAGATTGCATATTTCTTTATGAAGATTGCGTCAGATTTCGAAGCTACTGGAAGCATTCGTGACAAGAACGTTTTTGTCTCATCATCTACCCTGTCCAGTTTTCGCAAGGGAAGAAGATTTCATTAGATCATAGAACCTCGAGGCGGTTAGATCTCTCTCTCTCTCTCTCTCTCTCTCTCTCTCTCTCTCTCTCTCTCTCTCTCTCTCGACATCATTGAGATTATATTAACGAAAGTAAATTGGTCACTCGTAACTTAGAATTTCATATTTGATATTTCTTAGAGTTTATTTAGGGTTATTTTAGTTTCTTTTGTGAATCTGAACAAACATTATTTCGTAATGACGCCTGGTTTTTTTGTGAAGTGTGATATACAAGCGCAGCAAGAGAAAGAAAGAAGTGGTATACCAAAAAGGTAAAGTGTTATATTTTTATTAGTTGCAACTAATAACAGTTAGGTAATAACTAATAACTAATAATTGATAGGAACTGTGGTTAACTAATAACAGATGGTTGTGAAGGTTTGGTAAAAAACTGTTGGTTACAGTGTTTTGAATGAAAAAAGATTTACACTTTTACACATTGCTGATTTTTTTTGTGTTTGTGTTGGTTCCACTGTTTGTGCACTTGTTCATTATCTTATTGAAGTGTGCTTTTTTATTTTATATTTTCATTTACATTCACAATTTTAATTGACATAGTTATTTTCATTGCTTAATCATTGCACATTTAATTAAATTTAACATTTGTGAATTAATTTTGCATTTACTTAGAATTCTTTTCAAGTTTTGTTGTTGTTAGCACCTGTGAATTAATTTCAAATTTTCAATTATTGCCTAACACTTTTGAATTTCAATTGAATTAATTTTCTTAAATTTTGTGATAAATTATTATTTTGATTTAATTTTACTTAATTTGTATTCAAGATTTAATTAAACTTTACTTTGTTTCAAGTAACAGTAATTTTCCCTGATATTGTGAATTTCACTTATAAATATTGAATTTAATAAATTTTTATATTTAGAATTTTTATAAGTATTTCATTATAACCAGTATATTTGATTTTGATTATATTGATGATAGGTAGAAACATAGAGTGTAATTGATTTGCTTTCCTTCAATTTACTTGAAGTGACTTAGAACCGGGCCAGGGAAGTTCTTAGACTTCTGAAATCAGGGAAATACTTAGATTTTAAAGTTGTTGATGGAGTGATGCCTTTGATTAATTTGTTAATTACTTACAAGATTACCTCACACCTGTTTTGATAAACTTAGTCTGATTTTTTTCTGCAATACTGGTAAGTGTTAAGGGATCACTGTTGCCTTTAGAGTATTCAGTCGTTTAAACGTGTTATGAGGGTTCAGGTGTCTGGTTTTTGGTGAGGTATTAATTGATAAATGGTAACCATATACTTGGCACTTCGTAACAATTATATATACATACATATATATATATTATACTATATATATATATATATATATATATATATATATATATATATATATATACTTCATTTTACGTCCTGCCAAACAGACGGCATTAACGTATTTTCACTTGATCCACTTCTAGCCCCTGCTTTGCTTGAAGTTCCGCGCGCGCACAAGCGCAAGCATGTGCGTGTGTGTTTTGTTTCCCAACGCTGAAAAAATTTCACTTTCGTTTTAATTGCATTTTGAAGCGAAGGATTCCGGATTGGAAAAAAGATGGAATTGCTTTCTGTCTGGAGATCTAACGATGTTACGTCAACCTTTTATACCTCCCTTTCCCTTTGTAGTAAATTCCAAATGTCAAAAATTCCAAAAGCTGATGTTGTTGTTTGTGTACCCTGAATTCCTTCGTCTTTCCTGTACTGATATATATATATATATATATATATATATATATATATATATAGATATATATATATATATATATATATACTATATATATATATATATATATATATATATATATATATATACTATATATATATATATATATATATATATATATATATATATATATATATATATTTGGAAAGAATATTTCTCATGGTTATATATTGTTACGTATTTAGCTGGCCTTGAGAGAGGCTATATATAACGTAAACGGAATAATTGAAGGAAGACAAGTTGAAATTAATTGAACTTACCGTAAAACTGATTATTATTGATAATTTCTTTAGAGGAAAAGGTCGCCAGAAAACTCAGCTCGTTACTTTACAGCTATTTATTTACAAAAAGGCCCATGCTGGCCTGGAGAAAAGGTAAATGATATTGGCCCCCCACGTTGGGGCTTATAATCTCTCATTCAATTCAAGCTGATTTTCATTCACTTGGGGTAATGCACACTTGCGGGCAGAGAGACGGCACGTGACTCATGGAATCTGGAAAAGAATCCCAGATTAAACGAGATAAAAGAAAAAATGACTTCTTGCTTTGATTAATTAATTCTCTAATACTGGGGAGAAGGAAACTTTTAAGGTTTCACTGAAGTATGCAATGACTCCATTGGTCTGGGACGATCACACAAGGGGAAGCATGCGGCCATGAGGCAGTGAGAGGGAACAAAGGATGAATTCTTTGTTGCTGGAAATTGAATTGGGGAGAATGAGGATCAAAATGATAATAGGTTGGGAGAGACTGGCAATATGCTGTTCCACAAGACGTACCTGGATGTCGTGTTGAGTGTGGACCTTTGTAGAAAATGTGGCTCTTTGTAGAAAAAAAGCATGGGCCCCCCCCTCCCCTTTGTCTGAGGCCTGGGTCATCGGCGCGCCACTCACACCCTGGGTAGGCCTAACAGGAAGGCAGGTAATTTGACCTCTATCCGAGATCACGTCTCGCAGCCGGACTGAGGCAGAATTCAGGTGGGTTGCTTGGGGGTTGGAAGTCAGCTTAACCCCCCACGATCAAGGCAAATCCTGGAAAACAAGCATACAGCCAGCAGAGGGGTCACAGGAAAAGAGAGCTTAAGGTATAGGTCTAAGAAGTACCAATCTGCCTACACCCTTCCCTTTTGAGATACGTCCCTACAGCTGATAAAAGACTCTTTTCCCCCAACTGGGGAAACTTCCTATCTCTAGCTGGCGGGTTTTGGGTTTCCCGCGTTTACTAAAAAAATCAGCTGATATTCTAAAGAAATGGCTGCCGTTTTCCAAATCAAATTATTTAATTGATATTTGGGTAGACAACGATCTATAAACGTCACAGCTCCCCCTGTTAAGAAGGCATTCACTCCCTTTCGGGCGTGAAGGTCTTGGCTTAAATAAATTGATCGTCTCGACTACCCAGTTCTCCTACTCGAACTTGAAGTTTTTTGAGCAGCGATACGGCTGCCTACAATGGCCTACCTAACTTATAGGCAAAGATGCTAAGTGTACTAACTTTATGTAGATATAATCTAGCCTAAGTAATAACTACGGGTTGTCTGTGACGACAGTCTACTCTACCCCTAGATAAGGTCACTTAAAAATTCTACTTGCTACTAACCCTAATGCCCTGGTACTAAATCATTAGCCTAACCTACTCAATACAGTTAAATGAAGACGCAATCATTCCAGAGTGTGGTACGCACAGCGAGTAGTTCAGCGACGGAATTGTTAAAGTAACATAATGAGAGGTAATGATGCGTGGGGAGATGAGTGGTTAGTTGACCAGGAGGGAAATGCAATGAGGTAATTATATTTAAGTGAGGGTTAGTATTACAATGGCTAGGGGTTAGAGGGTTAGTGCTACTGGCAGAGATCAGGCTGGCTACCTTCTCTGGGTAGGTGCCAGGATCACTCTGCAATTGAATGTGACACGTACCTCGGGCACAGGTGTCAAGGAGAGCATGTGGCTCTTTGGTTAGTGTGTTAATGATTTGCTACGTCCCTTCTTCTTCTTCTTCTTATTCCTCCAGGACCCACCTGGCTATACCAGTCCTAGGAGTAGACGGAGGTACCGACTCTGGGGAAAGGCCAGAAACGCCGGCAGGAGCAGAGGCAGTGGTAGCCTGAGGGATTGCAGGAGAACACCCTACTTTGGTATCTGCAGCAAACCGTCGTAGAGGTGGAACCTACTGCAGGGGAGGCCCTCACTTCGGCTGCTGCGACAGCCGTCTAAGGGGAAAAAACTCCAGGCTGACTCCTGGTCGGGCAGTTTCCTGGGTTTTCCAAGAGGAGGTATGAATGTTAGGTCTGCCGGAGGTTCACCTACCGGCGACAGTGGTGAGGGTGAAGAAGACTCATGGACTTTGGGTTGGCCATGGGCTGCGGTAAGCTCCATGCCTGTTGGAGGGATCTCCTGTAGGAGGATCCTTGGGTAGGGTAGGCGCCGGCACTAGCTTGGGGCCAGGCGCAGAAGTCAAGTTCTGTGGTGGCTCTACGTCCAGGCTGGACGGAGCTTGGCACTGCTCAGTGCTACCAAGTGGCACTGGCAGAGAGTTTGAGGTCGACTGGACCTGTGACGGGTACTGGAGGTGCAATACCTCTCAGCGTGCCCTTGGAAATGGGAGACCTCAGATCATGCCCTAGGATGAGGTCGTAACCTCCTGGAAGGTAGCTTGCAACTGCAAGTGTACATACCTTGGCAAGGTGAGGTCGTACGACTCTCAATTGGACGGTGGGAAGGATCATCTTACTATGATTGATGCCTTCAATCGTGATCAGTTGCCGTCTATCAATGGTAGCCCCTCGGGGATTTGATCTTCCCGTATCAGGGAGATTTGAGCGCCGGAGTCATCAAAGGCTCTGACATGGCTTGGTGGATAATGACCTTGGAGGGGTGCGAAGGTTATAGGGCCCTGAGCTGGGGGTCCTAGTAAACGAAGGATTGGTAACTGCCATTGCGATGGCAGGAATATTGTAATTCGCGCACCCTACGTAGTTGGCAGATGTCCAGACCCCTTGCGGCCACAGTCTAGGCAGAACCGGTTCGAGAACTTCTTCTGTGGCATTGGATGGTAAGGCTGAGATGGCCCCACAGGTTGCGAATCTGTGGTCACCAAGGCTGGCAGTGTGCTCTGGCACAGGTGAAGAGTCCTCTCTGGCCGTGATTTTATGTGGTGAGGTAGCTTGGCCCTGGAGTGGTGTGGGGGAGGGACATCCCCAGAGGAGGTCCTGTCCCAATAGGAAACCTACTCCATGCCGAATCGTACGCACTACACCTAGGCGGTGAGGTTTGGTGCACCAAGGAGTGGTGACCTGCAGGACGACTGTGGGAACGGTCTTGGACTGCCCTTCGACCCAAGTCATGGCCCACCTGATGTGCTCGTCAACTGTGACACTGGCTGACACCTTGGTCCCGGTCCTATAAGACACAGATCGGAGCCGGTATCTACCGTAACTGGCAGAGTCACAGGTAGGGTAGAGCCATCCAGGGGTGCCACTGTGACTGAAGAGGTCCACACCCGCTCAGGGTGAGACTGGACTCGGGCATAACGGCCGAGGGGGTTGTGGCACTGATCAGGTGGACGTGCCGGGTCGAAGGCACGTGCTTGGGGCACCCGGGATATCCGGGGGAGTAGTGCCCTGTAGCCCCACAGGCTCTGCAGGAGCCCCTCTGCTGGGCTGGTCTCCGTAAGGCATCTGATTGGTCTTGAGAGGAGGCTGAGGCACCGTTCGGTGCATAGGAGGGTTCTGAGGAGGTTTGTGGCTCTCCAGCGCTCTTGAGGCGGCACTCTGCTGCGAGGTGACCCCACTTTCTTGCAAACGTTGCAAGACGTGGGTGTCCTTGGTGGGCGTCCCTTGGCCGAAGTGGATCCAGAGAGATGACCGGGTGGCACTATGCGTCGGTGGGCGGTGCTGAGAGGGGTTGTAGGTCTCCCAGTCGTCAGCCAGGCGACAAGCTTCCGCAAGTGTCTTGGGTTGCTTGTCGTTAAGGTGCACTGCGAGTGGCCCAGGTACACACTGGTAGAGGTCTTCCAGCATGATCCTGTTAAACAGGTCCTGGAACTCGGTGCACGACATGGCCTCGAGCCAGCGCTTTCCGGCTGGATTTTGTGGTAGGAGTAATCTCCCCAGGCCCAACCAACTTCCTTTGCCTGACCTCTGAAACGCTTGCCTCCACCTCTC
>NC_061098.1:27453776-27481276 GCF_015104395.2 Macrobrachium nipponense | reverse complement strand
AAATGGGAAAAAAAAATGCACTGAATTCTTTTTATTATGAACGACAAATGGAGAACTTTCTATTTTTTCGTAAAAAATCGAATTACCGAGCCTGAAATATTTCGATAAATCTGAAGTGTTGCTGTAGTATATAAACGGAAGGATTTTTAAACGATATCCAACTTGTGTAATAATGGTAAGAAATATTTGCTTATTATCTTGTTATAGATAGAAGAGCCATGCAGAAAGTCCGCTAAGTCTCTCTCTCTCTCTCTCTCTCTCTCTCTCTCTCTCTCTCTCTCTCTCGGGGAGAGTAATAAATCAGTGCGTGCACCATATGCCACAAGGGTTCTGGGATAATTGAAGCTCTCGGGATAAAGTTACAATGATTACCTCGCTCGTTTGGGGGTACGAAGTCTTTTAGAGAATTATGAATATACGTTTGAGAAACTATTTTCCTTTCGAAGGTTCTCCTTATTGTTGTCTGCATTTTTCTTGATCGAGTTTGGATGCTAATTTTCTCGTCTGAAACTTAGGTACTCATTTGTTTTGGATTGAATACGAATCGGCTTCGATAATAGTTTCCTCTTCCAGAGGAAGACTGAAATTAAGTTTGTATTTCTTGGTTGATTTGTTTTTAGTTTCTTGTCAAAAAATAGGAAAAAAACTATTGAGATGACTTTGTCCGTCCGTCCGCACTTTTTTTTTTTTATCCGCTTTCAGATCATAGAAACTACTGATGCTATGAAGGGCTGCAAATTGGTATGTTTTTCATCATCCACCCTCCAGCCATCAAACATACCAATTTGCAGCCCTCTAACCTCAGTAGTTTTGGGATTTTATTATAGATTAAATTTAGCTATAATCGTGCTTACTACCAATCAGTAATTGGTAATAGCCAATGACAAACATAGCCACGAAAATCTGCCATAATTAAAATCATATAGTTTTTTAATTAAACTTAAGATTAAAAAGTCAGCTATAGTCGTGCTTCTACCAATCTGTATTTGGTAACAGCCAACGCAAGATCGAAGTTGTACAATTACATAATTAAGTACGTGGCAACTGGCCTTGGGCCATGACAAGATATTTTTTCACTACATTTTCCAATGAGTGAGCGACTGTGGTCACTTGCCTTTAACTGTTCATTCCCCTTGATTTAACTTTGCGTGGCTTGACTTCTACTTCCTCGTTAAATATCCCAGCAATGGGCGCTGAGGCACATTTTTCATAGAGCACTAATTCAGTTGTATTCCACATAGGAAAATGAAAAAGGTATATCTCAAAAATGCCCAACAGTTTCGTCCTCCAATGGACCTCTTCTTGGAGCGTTTATTAAGGAAAGAGATAAAGTTTACAGTGCATGCGGCCAAGAAAGGCCTAAAATGTTTTTAAACATACAGTTACCAAAAACTAGCAGTTTGAGCTACAAACTATTCAGCAGTAAAATAACAATAAAAACACGAATAGCAGTTGAGCAAATGAAAAATACCAAAATATCTAACGAGGTAATACATCCATTTGAAACAGCATAACATCAGTACATATTAACAAGCCTATACTATATGATAGTTAATGGATAACATTATCCAATTTGTACTGACGTTTTCATGACATGTAAGATAAAAAGGATCTAATTTATACAAACCAGCGATAAATTAAAATTTTTTCCTTTGCTGTGAACAATGCAAGCTGTCTCTATCAAATTTCTTTCAATAATTCAAATTTCTTTATTGAAAGAAATTTGATAGAGACAGCTTGCATTGTTCACAGCAAAGGAAAAAGGTTTGAAAGGTGTAACAGAAGGAAAACCTCAAAGCAGCTGCACTATGATAAATTCTTAGAAGAGGGTGGAAAGTACGATGGGAGAGGAAAAGTGAAAGAAGAAGGTACAGTAAAAGGAATCAAAGGGGTTGCAGCTAGGGACGCTGCAAAAGAACCTTACGTAATGCTCCCTACAGGACATCTTTTACCGACATTCCGCGCGCTTGTGTGTGGCGTAATGTCACTTTAGTCCTGGTTAGAAAATATATGTGATATTGTGGACAGTGACCAATCTCATCGCTGCCAGTAAGATAAACACCTAATCAACCACGAAAATAAAACTTCTCGGTTTTATGAAACTGTTCATTTTTATGAAGCCATTTATATATTTCTCTTTATCCACAGTCAGCAGAGAAGCATACAGAGAGGATATAAGTGTCTTGCGTATCACTTTCGAACTTCGAAAATAGATTTGGACAAAAAAAATGCCATCGATGCCTTCCATTCAGTTGCCAATAAAAACAATGAAAGGGGATTTTCAGCTTTAGTCCTCACCCCTCCCGACACCCCCCCCCACCCCCCCCGCCCACCCCCCCCCCCCCCCCCAGATATTTTTATATTCTTTTCTTTTGTGCGTATTTAAAACATTCGTTATTATTTTTTTTTTTTCTGCTTTATTCTCGCCTTTGGAAAAAAAATGGTGCACTGATTTTTTTTATTATGAATGACAAAAAATAGAATTATCGAGCCTGAAATATTTCGATAAATCTGAAGTCTTGCTGTAGAAATATAGAAAAGGGTTTTTTTAAACGATATCCCACTTGTGTATTATTATCTAATAATAGTAAGAAATATTTGTTTATAGATGGAAGAAGAGCCATGCAGAAAGTCCGCTAAATCTCTCTCTCTCTCTCTCTCTCTCTCTCTCTCTCTCTCTCTCATTAGAGTGGAACTTGTTACTTCCATAACAACTTCGATTATCAATGATAAACAAATATTAAGAATTAAGTGGTAGTGAAAAAGAGCAAGGCATAAAGTTCACTTAGGCTGGCTCTCTCTCTCTCTCTCTCTCTCTCTCTCTCTCTCTCTCTCTGGGAGAGCAATAAAATTAGAGCGTGCACCATATGCCACAAGGGTTCTGGGATAATTGAAGCTCTCGGGGATAAAGTTACAATGATTTTCTCGCTCGTTTGGGTACGAAGCCTTTTAGAGAATTATGAATAACGTTTGAGAAACTATTTTCCTTTCGAAGGTTCTCCTTATTATTGTCTGCATTTTTCTTGATCGAGTTTGGATGCTAATTTTCATCTGAAACTTAGATACTCGTTTGTTTTTGGATTAAATACAAATCGGCTTCGAATACAGTTTCCTCTTTTAGATGAAAACTGAATTAAGTTTGTATTTTCTTGTTTTATTGATTTTAACCCAAAAAAAAAAAAAAAAAAAAAAACGTTTCCCGTAAAAAAAAAAAAAAAAAAAAAAAAATAGAAAAAACCATTGAGGTGACTTTGTCCGTCCGTCCGCACTTTTGCTATCCGCCCTCAGATTTAAAAACAACTGAGGCTAGAGGGCTGCAAATCGGTATGTTGATCATCCACCTCCAGTCATCAAACAAGTGCAGCCTCTAACCCTCAGTAGTCTTTATTTTATTCAAGATTAAAGTTAGCTATAATCGTGCTTCTGACAATCACTAATTGGTGATAGCCAATGACAAACATAGCTACGAAATTCTCCCATAATTAAAATCATGTAGTTTTTATTATTTTATTTAAGATTAAAGTCAGCTATAATCGTGCTTCTACCAATCTGTAATGAGTAACAGCCAACGCAAGTATGGAAGTTGTACAATTACATGATTAAGTACGTGAGCAACTGGCCGCAGGCCATAACCATATATTTTTCACTACATTTTCTAAAGCCTGGAAGACTGTGGTCACTTGCCTATAACTGTTTATTCCCTTGAATGAACTTTACGTGGCTTGACTTCTACTGTTTTGTTAAATATCCCAGCAATGGGCGACGAAGCAAATTTTCATAGAGCACTAAGGAAAGAGAGTACAGAATGTAGAACTTAGACCAAGCACTGGGGACCTATGAGGTCATTCAGCCCTTGAAAGGGGGAACTGAAATCAAGAAGGGTTGAAAGGTGTAATAGGAGGAAAAACCTCAGAGCATCTCACTGCACATATGGAAACAACAATTGTTAGAGAAGGTGGAAAGTCAGATGGAAGGGAAGTATGAACGGAGGTGCAGTAAAATGAATGAAAGAGGTTGCAGCTGGGGGCCAAAGGAACACTATAAAGAACTTTAATGAATGCCTACAGTGCACCACGTGAGGTGAACTGATGGCACTATCCCCCTACAAGAACTAAATATTTACAGGTATATAATAATGCTGTGTACGACGTCAGTTGAGAAGTCGATGATTTACCAGCCACAAAAAATATGACAAAATATTCGAAGGCGATGACTTTAATCTCAACTCTTCGCTAGCAATCATAAATTACATCCATTGACTGACATCATTTATTTTACGATGAATAAATGTAATTGAAACATTATAAAACAGCAGTGGCCACTGTGTGTGTGTGTGTGTTTATCTTTGCATTAATGCGAACGACAATCAAATGAACCATTTCATGGCTGGTTCTAGCTTGGATTATTTGAAATTACCATCATAATCAAGGCCACGTTGTTTCCTACCCTTCATTTATATATATATATATATATATATATATATATATATATATATATATATATATATATATATATATATATATATATATATATATATATATATATATATATAATTTTTTTTTTTTTTTTTTTTTTTTTGAGACGCAATTTGCAAAATCCCACATACTTGACTCTAAATAAAACTGTTGCAATTAGGATACGACTATCTAAAAAAAAAGTTAATTACATATTCATGAAATCTTTCCTATCAAAATACCAATTCCAAAAATTGCCATACGAATGTGTTTGGTTTTTTTTTTATTACTGCATTATACAGTGTTTCTGAATTGCCGTCAGGGGTTGAAATAAAACATTAATTCAGACGTGATAAACAAAGGTTCTGTACATGAAAGCAGAAATGTTTGAAGGAATAAAAAAAAATTACCGTATTCTTTTTTATTTTATCTTATATATTTTGTTGTGGTTGGGTATTGATGCGAATCAGCTGACGACTTCGACCTTTGACCTTTGACTTTTCATGGAAACGCTTTCATTAGAGTTTAAAATAAATGTCTGCCACTTCTGTCACTGCGATTAACTCTACTGCGATATATATATATATATAATATATATATATATTATATATATATATTAATATATATATATATATATATTATAATATATATATATATCGCAGTAGAGGTTAATCGCAGTGACAGAAGTGGCAGACATTTTAATTTTAATATATATATATATACTATATATATATATATATATAGATATTATTATATATATATATATATATATATAATATATTACATGAAGGCATTTTCATATTTATTTACGTTTTTTACAGGGATATGATAAGTACATGTACACATATACATGCACACATATTTCATACGTACTCACGCTGAAAGAAAAAAATAATCATCTATTGGTAATCAGTAAAGCAGCATCGAAAAAAATTAATTTCCCCAAGGCACAATAATCCTTAAAATTATGGAATTAGCTGATTATCCTAAAAAAAAAAATAAAAAAAAATAAAGCGAACTATCTATTATTCTAATTTCCTTGCGGTCTTTCTGTGTGTGTGTGTGTGTGTGTGTGTCTCCCACCCATCATCCCCGCCCCCTCCTTTGCGCAAGGAAAAATCATAACAGTAAATTTGGAATTAACAGTTCCCTCTTTCCAAAAAATTAAGGAAAAAAAATATATTTACCAGCTCAGTGAATCTATTTTATTTAAACCAGTTGAGTTTTATTTCATCACAAACTCGTTGGTAACTATATAGCTCTTGATATAATTTTATATGCAAATTGTATATATATATTTATAGATATTCCCGACGAAAAAATCAACCATGTAGTTGACTTTGTTGGAAAATGCTCATAGTTTCATTCGAATTCATTGTAATTTTATTATTCACAGTTATTGATCTGTTTTTTTTTTTTTTTTTTTAATTATCATACGTACCCTGTCTAAGCTTATGAATTGAGAGAGAGAGAGAGAGAGAGAGAGAGAGAGAGAGAGAGAGAGAGAGAGACGAGAGATGAGAGAGATTGAGAGAGAGAAAGAGATTCGTGCACAATGAAATCATAAATCGTATGATGGTTTTGTCTTGGCGTCTAGTTCAGTCATCAGTGATATAAATAAACCAATCCTTATCGGTTTCTCTTTTCGGTAAAATCGTTATTACTCTGAAGGCCATAATACGAATTTATACTTAATTCTTAACTCTCTCTCTCTCTCTCTCTCTCTCTCTCTCTCTCTCTCTCTCTCTCTCTCTCTTTCCTTTTAAGAATATACTGGCTGACATTTCCTTAGAACGAGTTATAAATTGGATGCAATAATTAAGAGAGGCCGGGCCAATACTGCATGAGACAAAATTTCGTAAAGCGGTTGATAGCTGCAATATTTAGCCCTAATATTTAGCTACAACATCTGTCAACGGTAACGAGGGCAAGAGAAAATTGTTCACACATTTTTCTATTGAAAAAAACACCTTTGCGTTCTGAAATCCGCAGCTGGGACATCTGTTAAAGAAATAGTTTTAGAATCTTCAGCGTCAAGTACGCACGCCATTGAAATATGTGAGAGCGGTGTTTGCATACTCGTGCAATTGCAACGGCCTCGTGTAGGAATATTATTGGGCTGAGGGTCATGGGATCTGGGAAATGATTTAGAACAGAAGAGAATATATTATTAGAATTTAGGCAGAAGGCCAAGCACTGGGACCTTCGAGGGCATTCGGGGCAGAAATGGTAATTAATTGGAGTATAAAGTTTGGAAAGGTGTAACAGGAGGAAAACCTCGAAGCAGTTGCACTAAGAATCGAGTGTTAGGAGAGGGTTCATTAAAGTAAGATGGAAGAAAGAGAATATGAAAGGAGGTACAGTAAAAGGAACGAAAAGTGGTTCCAGCTAGGGGCCTAAGGAACGCTGCAAAGAACCTTAAGTAATGCCTACAGTGCACCACATGGGGTCCACTGACGGCACTACCCCATACGGGGAACAATTTTTAGAAGAGGGTGAAAAGTAAGATATAAAATGGAATATGAAGGTAGGTAGAGTTAAAGGCATGAACGGGGTTGCAGATTGCAACTAGGGGGAGAGGGAGGCTGCAAAGGGACCTTACGTTTTGCCTACAGTGCACCTCAATGAAATACTCCATTGCACATTGACTACTGACAAAAACGAAGAGCATAAACAAAATCACATATATGATTCAGACTTTGTGCCAAAATTACCCTTTTTTTTCACGCCATGATTCTTTGTACTAGAAATATTAAGTGATTAATTCTGGGCAGCTGAATAAAAATGATTGCAATACAGTACAATGGAAGTTCACATATAATTCCAAAATCCCATGTGAAATAGATTTTTTCATTGAAGTTTGTAATAAATTTATTGAAGTGATACAATTCTCCATCAGTGTGAAATACGGTTTATTAAAAGTATTTTAACAAATGCATTTGAAATGATCAATTCTCTCTCCCTCTCTCCTCATTTCAACGTCATGCTTCTGTTTACATTTAGACAATTAAATCAAAGAGACGAAGCCGATAGCATTTTCTACCACTGTTTCATTTATCAGATTTAAAGGCCCCATTTGCAAAATAATTGCATTTCCTAACTTTGTCAGTATTTGGTTATGAATTCAATGGTCCAATTATTCCTTTAATCATGGCAGTTTATTCCTGTTAACAGTTTTGTTTTGTCAGTACTAAAGAAACAATGGGAATTATACTTTATATACTCGGTTGATGGCTGCGCTACGTGGCGTTGGAACCTGGTGCTGTCTGTCATGTCTCCCCTATGCTCCTGATCCCCTCCTACACCGCCTCAGGGTGGACAAACAGGTTTGCAGGGAGGAGGGTGGATGTGTCTATCTACTGCCCTACCCTCCAGATTCCCTACCTATCCTGCCCCCTACCAGGGGTAGACAAACAAGTTTTGCAAGAGGAGAGTGAATGTGTCATGTCTCCCCTATCCTCCCGATCCCCTTCTTACCAAATAGGTTTGCAGGTGGAGGGTTGATATGTCATGTCTCCCCTAGCTTCCTAATCCGCCCCACCAGGGGCGGACAAACAGTTTTGAAGGAGGAGGGGTGATACTGTTACCGCTACCCTCCTGACCCTACCTACCTGCCCCACCAGGGGCGGACAAACAGGTTTGTAGGAGGAGGGTTTGATATGTCTGTTACCGCTACCCTCCACCCTACCCTCCTGGACCTCCCCGGACCCTGGACCCCTTGACCCCCCATCCCCGGTTCCCTGAATCCCCACCTACCCTGACCCCACCAGTGGACAAACAGGTTTGCAGGGAGAGAGAGGATGTGTCATGTCTCCCCTACCTCCAGATTCCTTACCTGTCCTGCACCCACCAGGGGTGGACAAGCAGCTTTGCAGGAGGAGGGTGGATGTGTCATGCCTCCCTCTACCCCCCGATCCCCTCCTTACCACGCCCCCACCAGGGACGGACAAGCAGGTTTGCAGGGAGAGAGTGGTGGATGTGTCATGCTCCCATCTTCCAGACTTCCTAACCTATCCCTGCCCCCACCAGGGACGGACAAGCAGGTTTGCAGGGAGAGAGTGGATGTGTCATGTCTCCCCTACTTCCAGATTCCTTACCTTATCCTCCCCGCACCAGGGGTGGACAAGCAGGTTTGCAGGAGGAGGGTGGATGTGTCATGCCTCCCCTACCCTCCCGATCCCCTCTTTAACCCCGGTCCCACCAGGGACGGACAAGCAGGTTTGCAGGAGGAGGGCTGATGTGTCATGTCTCCTCTACGCCCTATAAGCTTTTTGTTTCTATTTAATGATTTAATCTCACGTCGAGCAAGTGGACACTAATATTTAATGTGAAATAAAAAAAAAATCATAGACAAAACATTACAAGGATGTTCAGTGTGAGTGTATTTAACAAGCTGTTTAATCTGTTTTCACCGACCGACCCCACCCCGCCCCACCCCGCCCCACCCCAGCTCCTGAACCAAACCGTACCTATACTACACACCGTCTTTATTCCACCGCTGTTGACTCTGAGGGACAAATTGGACGAAACCTGTTGCGCGGGGAAAAATAAGAATTGTTTAAACTCCATCAACCTTTGTTCAGAGTTTCATCGTTTGCTCTTCTCAGATTCACTTCGAGCGGCTTTGATGGAACTCAGTCGGTTTGTTCTAGGAATCGGTAATGGCTGTAGCACCCAAAAATAAGAAATGGAATCGTTTTCATTAGTTCAGCCTCTCTCTCTCTCTCTCTCTCTCTCTCTCTCTCTCTCTCTCTTCTCTCTCATTCGATCAATATGTTATATGAATGCTTAGGGAATGATTCTAATTAGTTGTGCTTGTATGATGATCCCTCTGCCTCTCTTCTCTCTCTCTCTCTCTCTCTCTCTCTCTCACAATATATATATATATATATATATATATATATATATATATATATATATATATATATACTATATATATATATATCATACTATATATAAATATATATATATATATATATATATATATATATATATATATATATATATATATATATATATATATGCGTTTTTAACACAATTATATATATGCACAAACCTGCACACTCAAATGAGAGAGGAGAGAGAGAGAGAGAGAGAGAGAGAGAGAGAGAGAGGGAGAGAGAGGGAGGGAGAGAGTTTTGGCATATGTAAAGTCCATGTGGTCCTGATTTTTACTAATATTATTATCTGGACCTCAAAAGAATTTCTGAAATAGCAGTTGTCCTGAAAAAAAAAAAAAAAAAAATTAAAAAAGGAACTCTGAATTTTTGAAACAAAGTAAGCTGCTTTTGAACGTCTAGTCATTTTATAGACTTACAGGCCTTTGATTTAATGTCATAGGAATTTTGTTCTGGAATTTTCCTCGTGGATATTTCCATTTTCCAGTTTTCTGTCAAAGAAAGCTATTGCAGGCGCTGCTTTGTTTGTCCATCCGCCCTTAGATCTAAGAAAAACTACTGAGTGTAGAGGGCTGCAAATTGGTAAGTTGATCATCTACCCTCCAACCATCAAACGTACCAAACATTGCAAACTCTCTAGCCTCAGTAGTTTTTATTTTATATCTAAGGTTAAACTTAGCCATGGATCGTGCATCTAGCAGCGCTTTCCGGAGGCAAGGGTAGCAGCCGCACTCCACCGCATTAGGTGAGCAACTGGAGCCCTGCTGGTCATAGTTGATGGTTTATTAGAGCGTTATACGTTTTTGAACGGAAAAACTCGATTTCAGAGCATTTCAGATCACCAGAACGTCCATTTAGGCAACTCTGGACATCAACGAAGCCATCCCGCGGCAGAACGCACCCATTTCCCTTCTTCGTTCCTTTTAATAAGAGTCGTTAATATCCTTCCTTCGCCTTCATCTGGAGGGATCATCTCGCTGATAATGTAATTTGCCTTGAAGGAGTCCTACTCCCATCCTCCAGGATGGAGGATTATTATTATTGTTATTATTGGCAGTTTTTAATTAGCAATGGAGGGAGGACCAAGAGGGGATGAGGATGAGGATGAGGATGATGATTAGGCCGCGTTCATTAGTGTCCCACACCGGATGGAAAATCAGCTTCTTTTTCATTACCTCTGTATCGCTGCTTCCTCCATTCCCTCATTAATCACGTGGGTGTTGTTTGTGCGTGTGTGTGTGTGCGTTTTTTTTTTTTTTTTTTTTTTTTTTTTGAGCGGGATATGTGGTTGCCATAATTCATATGTTGTTATTATTATTATTATTATTATTATTATTTATTATTATATTATTATTATTATTATTATTATTATTGTCTTGTTGTTGTTGTCATTATTATTATTAGAGACTGAAATTGGGAGAATCCATGTGTTATTATTATTATTATTATTATTATTATTATTATTATTAGAGTCTGAGATTGTAAGGGGACTCGAGCAGGTTCTCGAAAGTTATCATTCTGATATATATATCGTTATATATATATATATATATATATATATATATATATATATATATATATATATGTGTGTGTGTGTGTGTGTGTGTGTGTGTGTTGTGTGTGTGTGTGTGTGTGTGTGTGTGTATTTAATAAAACATTTACACTCTCACCATCGATGAGTTTCTTCACCATTTTTGTGACTCAAGCTATTATGAAACTTTCATGCATTATTATTTTATTATTATTATTATCATTATTATTATTATTATTATTATCATTATCGCATGCTATCTCTATTCCCTAGAGCAAAGATGAAAAGTAAACTCTAATGACACCGGAGCCACTCATAATTCAGAGAGATTAGGCATCATGGAATGGCTCTTGGGGACAGAGCTCTGGATTTTTCTTCTTTTTTTAATCTCTCCTGAGTGATGCAAGAATATTACTTTTTTTTTTTTTTTTTTTTTATAGATAGGGCACATGTCATCAAATCATGGACGACGTCATATGTGCAAATCGAAACAGAAATGGAGACAGATGTACGGATATGATCCTCTCTCTCTCTCTCTCTCTCTGTATGGATACTGATTAACAAGAAAATGAGAAACGCCTCTCTCTCTCTCTCTCTCTCTCTCTCTCTCTCTCTCTCTCTCTCTCTCTCTCTCTCTCTCTATGGATATTGAATAACAAGAAATGAGAAACGTCTTCTCTCTCTCTCTCTCTCTCTCTCCTCTCTCTCTCTCAAACAATGAGACAAAGAAAAACGAATACAATTAGCCAAATGATGGAATATAAGAAACAAAGAAAACGATAATAGAGAGGAGAGGGAATTATTAAAAAGAGAATTATTACAGACACCCTTCCTTTCTTCCGCCCTTACCCTTCTCTCTCTGTTGAATAATGGGACAATGAAAAGAGGAAGATAAAAAAAAGGGGAAAAAAAATGGAAATTCCCATTGTAGGTTCACGCTGTTGTCAGGAAGAACCAATATGGGTCAGGTTGTAGAATTGAGCTGTATGAATTTGTTTGCAGTTTCTCGTGGAGAGGGGTGGGGGGGAGGGGGCGGCGGTCAAAAAACTTCCTCTTAATAAACTTCCTCTGCATCATCTGCAGCTTTCAACATCAGATACGAGACGCTCAACAACGATGTGTTTGCCAATGAAATGAAAAGGGGTATATACGTATATTCCATCCGCGGCATTTCATAATATGTTTATCTCGCTCGATCTGCTCGCTGATCAAGGATTCCAGGAACTGGTCAGTCTTGGAATAGGACGTTTTCGATTAAATGGAATTCCTTCAATAAAGAGTCGTCCGTCTGAGTGGTTGAATAACGCGTAGAAAAGTTATTGCTCTGAAGGGAATTTTGCATTTACGTAGTTAACCCATTCTCTCTCTCTCTCTCTCTCTCTCTCTCTCTCTCTCTCTCTCTCTCTCTCTCTCTCAAGCCTAGAAATTTGTCATGCTCATGAATTCAAACTCTAAATTCCATTTTGCATTCCTCTCTCTCTCTCTCTCTCTCTCTCTCTCTCTCTCTCTCTCTCTCTCAAGCCTAGAAATTTAACATGTTCGTGGATACTTTTTGTATAACCTAATTACTATACAGATGTAAACGATATTATTGTTACTACGTACGTAAATATCTGACGCCAATGTGCGCAAATAATTACATTTAAACAAAAATCTCTCTCTCTCTCTCTCTCTCATTACTTACAAATCCTTGAAATGAAGAGTGCGGCCGGGCAGGACGAATAGCCACCTTAATGACTTCGACAGAAAAACTCATAAAAATTATGCTTTATATAACAATCAAATAATTCAGCAATATACAAGTATCAGAAAGAGAGTCGCCCTATATTTACATGAGGTAACTAACAGCTATATACAATATACCCTGCGGATACTCGTAGCCTACATCCTGGCTAGGCAGTAATAAGCAAATTAGCCTAACGATGCAATGTTAACATAGCAGTAATTGAGGTATTCGGTTAACTTAGGCAGTTACATGTAACGTTGACGTCAGGCATATTAATTGATAGAAAGACGTCGGTCTAATACACGATCCTGCCAACATTGGGATAATACATCTCGATATTCATTCGTATGCAGATGAATACAGAAATAAATGTATTAATTATTGGACGCATAAAATATTCGTATTTTCTTTTATAATTTTTTTAAACTTGATAATCAAGAGGACATTACTTTATTAGCGTCATACAGAGAGAGAGAGAGAGAGAGAGAGAGAGAGAGAGAGAGAGAGAATCATATCCGCATATCTGACTGCATTTCTGGGTTATGTGATATGCGCAAGTGACGTCATCCATGTCATGATGACAAGTGCTATCGATGTTTTCAGAAATATAATAATATATGTTATATTTTGAAGTCGATAAAAAAAAAAAGAGTTCATTAATAGAAATTAGTTATATAGTTTTTTCTGGTTAGTGTTGCATTCAGCAGCTTTGCAAAGTTACGTAAGGCGAGTTTAATTAGTATTTAATTAGTATTTATTCATGGGAGATTTTACGACGAGCAAAAAGAAAAAAAAAGATAAATTAAAATAAGAAAATAAAAACTCTCTTGATTAATGCACTGCGTGACGCAGATCATCAAAGATTATATCAATGAAATAAAAGCAGTAGGAATGACCTTGCAATGCTGTTGATAAACGATGACATTAAAGATGATAACGACGAGAGATATAAAGCAGTGGAACAAACGAAGATCCATGAAACGAGTTCCTAAAAAAATTAATTAAAATAAAAAAAATAATAATAATAAAAAAAAACTTTGGCCGCCACAGCGTAATCAAGGCCACCGAAAACAGATCTAACTCTGGGTGATCTCGGTACGATGCGTATGAGCCGCCGCCCATGAAACTTGAATCACGGCCCGGTGGTGGCCTGACATATATCGTAGCCAGAAGCAAGCAAGATTATCTCTAACTCTAACCTTGAATCAAATAAAGGCTACTGAGGCTAGAGGGCGGGGGGCTGCAATTTGGTGTGTCTGATGGTTTGAGAGTGGATGATCGACATACCAATATGCCGCGCTGTAGACACAGTAGTTTTTGAAAATCTGAGGGCAGACGGACAGACAATTTCAGCGAACGGAAAAAAGTGCGGACGGACGTACAATTTCAGCGACGGATTTCAATTACCGTTAATTAATAACGGTCCGGCAGATGAAGCCTCCCTGAGAAGGGGGTGGCCCCACCGAATCTTTCATCTGAGACTTTGATCAGCAAATTAAATGTGATTGGAATAGCAATTCGTCGCAAAATTAGAACAGGGACAAATGAAGCATTTAGCTGTTCAAATGAATTAGAATATTCCTGATTAACTCGGTAACTCAGCCGGAAACGATTATTATTATCATTTTTTTTTAGGATATATGACATTGTGAGTGATACTATATACATTTTTTATTAACATATGACATTTGTGATTGACTGTAGCTAAACAGGTTTATGTGATAATGACTTCCTTTGTTATTTCGAGAACAAAATCAATCAATTGTAATAGATTATTTGAAGTTTATTTTAATTACAAATAAAGCTGGATAGATGAAAAAATTGATTGCATAATGAAATAATTTTAGAAAGGTTTTGTATGACTGAGAAACAAATTCAATATTTTTATTGGACTGAAAGTACCATGAGCTTGGAAAAGGTTATTTGATAAAAAAAAAATATTATTCAGAGAGTTAGTTAAATGACATCTCTATAATAATAAAATCTAAGTGGATCTTTTTTGTTTGTTTCGCCCCAAATGGGGCGGGGTAGGTATGGGAGAGATGACACATTCCACCTACCTCATGCAAACCTGTTTGTCCCCCTCGAATGGGGAGGGTTAGGCATGGGTGAAATGACATACCATCCACCCACCTCTTACAAACCTGTTGTCTGCCCTGTGTGGGAGGGGTAGGTAGTGGATCGGGAAAGTTCACCCAGACTGTCAATAGGTGCCGCCGTTTTGCTGGGTTCAAGGTAACAGGGTGAGGCTAGCAGTCTCATCCTTGAGGATCTTCTGTGAAAATGGAGGGCTTCATTGTTCTGATACTATTTTTATATATATATATATATATATATATATATCTATATATATATATATATATATATATATATATATATATATATATACGTATATAAACACATATTATAAGGTAGCCAAGATAACCATATGATTAAATATACCACTGGGTTTCTAGGTCTCAGCGATCTGTATTTTGATGTTAGTTGTCTGAATCAAATCCTGTGAGGTCTAAATTCCAGGTTTTTTTCTCTTTTTTTTTATGAAGCTTCCATCAATTAAGGTATAAATGAATACGGAATAACAACCGCTATTGAAGTTCTTGTATGATATGGTCATTCTGTGTGTAATAAGAAATGACGTCGGTTACGGCTGCATTCAGATGATACTTGTTGATCGCCTCTCATAGTCCGGGCAGAATTATGAATAATTAAATGTAACATCAAACCAACTGAAGTGATTGCGTCACGTAGTCAGTCTCTCTCTCTCTTTGCTGTTTGATTGTATATACTGGTTTAGTGATTTCAGCTTTAAAAAATTTAAATCTCTCTCTCTCTCTTTTCTCTCTCTCTCTCTAGTAATTGATTGTTTATACTAGTTTAGCGAGTGATTTCATCTTTACAAGAATTTAAATCTAGCTGTCAGGGAAAATACATCTCTCTCTCTCTCTCTCTCTCTCTCTCTCTCTCTCTCTCTCTCTCTCTCTCGTGTATGAATGCTCATTAATTACCAGATAAGAGGGATTTCATCTGCCAGGAAGTCTCTTTTGAAGTCCAGAAAAACACGGAACTGCAAAAAGTGGGTTAAGCACAAAATGTCTAATTCATCCTTGTAATTTCACTTTTATATTTCAGTTCCAATTACCAGCTCCACTTCTGTATCCACTTCTCTGCCTTCACCTTCACTCCTCCTCCTCCTCCTCCCCCCTCCTCCTCCTCCCTCCTCCACCAGAGGTCGCTGTGACAAACCTCCAGCCCCAATATGTGGCTGCAAGGTATTGCAAGCGAATACTCTCTCCTCGGTGTCATAACTTCTGGGGAATTTTAGCCAAACCGGTTAAGGTAATCAAGTAGTTCAGGAGAAAAAAAGATTCTTTCATGTCGAGGGAACAATGTTCCACGAGAGTTTAAATGCAATTTCTCTCCCCTGCTCCCTCCACAGTCAGCGTTTCGAAGTTCTTGCGGAAAAAAAATGGAAAAAGAGAGACTTCGGTTCGACCCGATATGTCTTACACCAGATGTTTCAAAATGAGGAATAGTTTTGAGAAATGTTCGTCGAGGTAATCAGATGTCTCTTATTATTTCTGTAAGATGTGCATATTAGGAATATAAAATTATATCTAATTACTGTGAGTTGCTGTATATTAGGATAAAATTATATCTTAATTTTCTGTGAGTTGGTATATATTAGGAATATAAAATTATATCTTATTATTTCTGCGAGTTGGTTTATATTAGGAATATAAAATTATACCTTATTATTTCTGTGTGTTGTTTTATATTAGGAACATAAAATTATATCTTATTATTTCTGTGAGGTGGTGTATATTAGAATATAAAATTATACCTTATTATGTGTGTTGTTTTATATTAGGAAACATAAAATTATATCTTATTATTTCTGAGTTGGTTTATGTTAGGAATATAAAATTATATATTATCATTTCTGTGAGTTGGTGTATATTAGGAATATAAAATTATATTCATATTTCTGTGAGTTGGTTTATATTAGGAATATAAAACAAAAAAAAAAATTATATATTATCATTTCAGTGAGTTGGTATTAGGAAATAAAATTATATTTATCTCTTGGATTTTGGTTGAATTAGGAACATAAAATTATATTTTATTATTTCTAGTTTGGGTTTATATTAGGAAATGAAAAATTATTTATTATTGAGTGGTGTATTAGGGAAATCATATTTATTATTTTCTGTGAGTGTATATTAGGAAATATAAATTATATCTTATATTTCTGGCGGTTTTATTAGGAATATAAAATATATCATCTGTGAGTTGGTTGCATTTATAAGGAACTTATATATATCTTATATTTCATTTCGTGTTTATATTAGAAATAAAATTATATCTATCTACTTATGTTTGCATATTAGGAATTAAAAATATAATTAGCGTGAGGTGTATATTAGGGACTATATCTTATTATCTTATTATCTGTGAGATGGTTATATTGGAACATAAAATCATATTTTAATTATTTCTGTGAGTGTTTATAGGATATGAAATTATATTCTTATCATTTCTGAGTTGGTTTGTATTGGATATATTCTTATCATTTCGGTGAGTTGGCGTTTATATTAGGAATATGAAAGGCATATCTTATCACCTACATGTCGAGTAGGTGTATATTAAGAATATAAAATTATATCTTACTATTGCTTTAGTGAGTGGTGTATATTAGGAACATAAAATTATACGTAGATTCCAGTGAGTTGGTTTATTTTAAGGAAACATAAAATATATCTTATTATTTCTGTGGTGTGAGATGGTGTACATTAGAATTTATAAAATTATATCTTATTATTTCAGGTGAGTTGGTTTTTCAAAACTTTCCGAAATATAAAAATAGTATCTTATTCATTGTTTCTTCGTGAGTTGGTTGTATATTAGGATTATAACCAAAATTTATATCTTACTTAATTCTGTGAGGTTGTGGGTATATTTAGGAATTTATTAAAAAGGTATATCTTATTATTTCTGTGAGTTTGGTGGATTAAAAAGTATATAATAATCCTACCTTATTTTCTGTGAGTGGGTGTATTATATTGGAATATAAATAGTTTTGTTTGTTTTTTTGTTTCAGTTTTTTTTTAAGAAATCCAGTGCACTTTTGCATAAAGTTACTCCTAAAATAAAAAACATGAATTGAGAAGGATGCGAATTGTTGCTAACACATTTCTTGAAGTGTTAAATCTGTGTATATATATATAAACATATACATATATATATATATATATAGATATATATATATATATATATATATATATATATATATATATATATATACATATATATATATAAACCTTTTGACTTATGTTTTTTTTTTTTTTTTTTTGTAATTAACACTTTTGGAAGGAATTATACTTTAAAATTATACAACAAAATCAGATTTGAAGTTATTATGAGTTTTCTGAAGGCTGTTGACGCAGTTGACATTTTTGCAATAATTTCTGGTGATTCACTAAAACAGTCTGCTTGAGAATGCAGAATTTTCTTGCACTTGCAACTGACGCCATCAATTGCTTGTTTTATTGAATAGTTTCAATTTTAGCCTAAGAATAGGCAACTCTTTCCGCGAGAGAGAAGAGAGAGAGAGAGAGAGAGAGAGAGAGAGAGAGAGAGAGAGAGAGAGAGAGAGTTGCAAGAAGCTACAAGAATTAGGATATCTCAAAAGACTTGTTAGTTGTAGCCTAGGACAGGGTAACTTTCCGCACGACGAGAGAGAGAGAGAGGAGAGAGAGAGAGAGAGAGAGAGAGTTACAAGGAGTTACAAGGATTAAGATGTCTCAAAGACTGTTGGTTGTAGCATTAGACAAGGCAACTTTCCACACGATGAGAGAGAGAGAGAGAGAGAGAGAGAGAGAGAGAGAGGACGGTAAAAACCATCCATATAAAAAATGGAGTCAAGATATAAAAAGGCACCGGGCAGACGGAATAATTACCAGCTCGAGGGAACGACAGCACCGCCGGTAATGAGAACAAAAGTCCCCCAAGGGCAACGTCATGAGGACATCGGCTTTCAACGCGATCTTTGAGGCGAGTGGTAAAACGAACAATGGGAAAATACCCGCTGTGAAATATTTGGATATTATTATTGTTATTATTACTATTTGGTCTCCAATTTTGAATTGCCTTTTTTCTATTTTTTATTTGTTATTCTTTATTTTATTTTTACATTAGTTATTATTATTATTATTATTATGAGTATTATATTATTATTATTATTATTATTACTATTATTATTATTATTATTTATTATTATTATTTGTATTTCTCCAATTTTGCTATTGCATCTTTCTCTTTTTTCTTTTTTTCTTTTTTTTTTATTTTTTTTCTAATATTTTTGATATTATATTTAGTCTCCAATTTTAATATTGTTTTTGTTTATTTTTTCTTTTTATTTTTTATTCATTATTTAAAGATTTGTTCATTTTTTTAGTTCACCTTGAAACATTAAACTTCCATTTACATCTAATTACAGTTTCAGAGCTCAGACTGAAATGAATTGCAAGCAGAATTTCAGACGAAAAGAATAGATTGCAAACATGCATCATTCAAAAAGGAATGAGAAATGACATCCAGAATTGTTTAAGGAGTTTCTGTTCTTTACGATATTACTAATACAATATTCCCCTACTTTACCGTCCTCACAAAAACTAAGTAAAAAAAATCAAAAAAAACAATTCAAAAAAAATGTCAGAAGTTACATCTAGACACATTTGACTGAAAGAGAAAAAAAATGTTAATGTTTTTTTTCACTGTTTCTGGGAGTTACCTCCTACAATAATATATACTTCAAAAACATATACTTTATCCTTAAGCCAACTTCTCGGAACTCAAATACGTTCACAAAGGGAAAACTGAAAGTTATGTAGAAGAAGGTGGGGGGGGGGAAAATATATGTACATTCCTTTCGGGGCGGACACATTTTTATTACAAAAACAAAATGCTTATGTAAGAGACCCTCTCTCTCTCTCTCTCTCTCTCTCTCTCTCTCTCTCTCTCTCTCTCTCTCTCTCTCTTTTTATTTACGTTATACGAAAACCAGACAAGAAATAATGGATGGAAACTAGAACTGAAGAGATAAAACACATCCCATTGCGGAAACTTGTTTACGTACACGCTATGTGACACATGGAATAAACTGCCACCAGAGAGAAGTTGTAAACAGCAACGTGTGGAAGAAGAGTTTATAGAAAGCTAGACAAAATCATTAGGAGGACACTGAATGAACAGTAAAAACCTGCTCCTAGAGGTGAGTGAGCACACGATGTCTCCTCTTAGGATGGAACTAATGAGTCATTGATCATCCTAATCCTTGTAACTCCTTGTAACTCTCTCTCTCTCTCTCTCTCTCTCTCTTCACTGATTCTGCGTATCATATTTGCTTTGCTTTAATATCTAATACTTCAGATAATTCCGGCCCCCCTAAATCCTCTCTCTCTCTCTCTCTCTCTCTCTCTCTCTCTCTCTGGGCGTTCTGACGCTTATGTGGTCAACCCATCCACGTATCGTTATCGTCTTATACACTTACGCTAATATACAAAACAATGTCTTTTTAATGCTTTAGAGAGTAAAGCATCAATATAGAGATGTAGGCCTATGATTTCGACTTTACTTAGGCATTGCATAATTACCCAGCATATTTTTCTCTGGAGTTTAAACCAGTAAATGACGATGAAGCATAAAATCAAGCTAATTCTGCAATAAAATAATAATAATAATAATAAAAATAAAAATAAAATAATAAATAAGTAAATAAATAAATTTTCCATAAGGAAATTCCCGTCATTTAGTAATCGATTATGGACGAGAATGTCGAGGAATCACTTTTAAAAATACTCATATTATCAACTCAATAAATTCCACGATTAGAAATTCATTTCTCGATGTAATGTGGTTCGTTCCCACGATAAGCTGTAGGTCGCGTTGCTAAGTAAGCAATTGGTTCCTAGCCAAGTGCAAATATCCAATACTTCGGGCCCAGCACTAGGAGAGCTGTTAATCAGCTCAGTGGTCTTGTTGAACTAAGATATACTTAACTTCTGCTCTGATTTATATTAAAGGGGTCACTATCTAAGAAAAGTCTTAACTCCGACACCCACTTCTCGTACTGTAGGAATCTAGACTAGTTAATAATTTATTCTTAACTTGACAATATCTGAATACCTTTAAAATATTACTCAAACTTCAATATAAGGTTCTCTCTCTCTCTCTCTCTCTCTCTCTCTCTCTCTCTCTCTCTCTCTCTAACACACACAAGCATACTCACACACCTCCCACTGTTTGGAATTTAAACTAGTTAATAATCTATTCTCAACTTGACAATATCTGAATATCTTCAAAATATTACTCAGACATTAATATAAGGTTATCTCTCTCTCTTAGCAATACTTGAATAACTTTGAAATACCACCCAGACATTAATGTCAGGCATCTTTCAATAATCAATGAAAAACTGGTCTTAATGAATAATTCTTTGATTAAACTCAAAATCGTCCATTAATCGGACATCATTTTAAAAGTCTCTTTCGGCTATAATTAGGAATACAGAATAACATTTGTATTCACTGAAACCTCGCCTCAAGAGCGAGAATACAGACGAGGTTAATTCCATCGTCCAAAATAATTATTAAAACTTCTTCTGTCGACAATATCAAAGTCAGAATTTTAGTGATTCAAACTGTAATGTTTGTCAACGCCCCGTTTTACAAACTTAATCGATATAAATTAAATAATTCCACTTTCATTAAATCTACCTTCATAACGAAAGTAAATAACATCTCGTGTAGCTTTTCAATTTAATCTATATAAATCAAATAATCGTTCGCTACTCTATATGTAAATTACACTTTCATTAGATGTCTTCATAACGAAAGTAATTTAACATCTGTGTAAGTTTTGTTGAATGTCAACGCCTTAATGACCTCAAAGTTGGATATCTGAAGGCCAAATCATTTTCTTTAATTACAGTATTTTCCCTAAACAGACTGCGCATGTGCGGTTTGGTGAACTTCGTATCAAAGGGTTCATATCCACAAATATCGTAATTGGGTTCGTTGAACGACCGCTTAATTATTCCAAAATCGTCCGTGGTCGAACATTAAATGGTATTATTTGTTGGAAACGCGTATTGTCATCTAGGAAATAACATATTATTCAGAGGAAACGCCACATGTTTCCAGCTACAAAAATATAAATAAATAAGCAAATAAATACGTAAATAAATAAATAAATATATAAATAAAAATATGCAACATAAAACCGATTACAAGTTAAACATGCAATTGTGATTTTACAACAATTAATTAATTTACAATACATTTAACAACTGTTTTCGGAAAGAAAGAAAGTTAGAAATAAATAAATAAATAAATAAATAATTAAATAAATAAAGAAAAATGGAAGACCTCTGCGTTATACAGCGTGTTTGGGAAATTTGCCACATAATACGATCATAATCTTTATTAGTCTTCTTGCTGACAGACAGACAGACAGAGAATATATTAAGAATAATACTGAAAACAAACATTCTCAAAATCATATTTTAAATAAAAGAATGTGACGCGAAAGTGAATCAGAACTTACCTTACCGGTAACCCATTCGCCCTAAGGCCAGGTAGCTGAAGGCTGAAAGAAAAAGGAAAATATATCAATACCTATATATCCTTTGATGAAAGTTTACTTTATTCAATAAATCAATAAGTTAACATTTGTCAATCAGCAAAAATCTTCTTCATATAACCTGACATTGTGTTGATAGAAATCTCATTAAATCCTATGCATACTAAAACAAGTAAAAAATAAAGATTTCTGTACGGTGGTAGCCTCAGCCACGTCCCATAAACCTCTCAGCAGAGGCCCGTGAAACCTCAGCCCATGGTCCAGCGTGGCTAATGTTGTTGGTATGTATAACGCTGCTAGGAGTAAGATGAAGGCTAACTTTAACTTTAACTCAAATAAAAACTACTGAAGTTAGAAGGTTGCAATTTGGTACGTTTAATGAACTGGAGGGTGGGTCATCAACATACCAGTTTGCAGCGCTCTAGCCTGAGTAGTTTTAAGATCTGCGGGCGGGCGACAGAGAAAGCCCGTACAAACAAGTACGATCAAGGCAAACTTTAACCTTAAATCAAATCAAAACTACTGAGGCTAGAGGGTTACAATTTGTACGTTTGATGACTGGAGGGTGGGCATCAACATACCAATTTGCAGCCCTCTAGCCCCAGTAGTTTCTAAGATCTGGGAAAGGAAACCCCCACAATAGTTTTCTTTTGCAGAAACTAAAAGGAACTGGAAACTAAAACAACATGAAAACATTTCTACCTAAATTGACCATCAGCTGCTTAACGGAAAGCCCCAACTCAGGCAATTTTCCAGACGTCACGAAACGCAAATGAGAAGACATTGGAAAGACTCGATAGAGCGTAGAATTATACGACATTCTCCTGACGTAAAGAGAACCAGCCAACCCTATTCCATGTGGATAACTGAATGTGACCAGCATTCATGGAAATTCGAATGTCCCTGGAAATATCCTTCTATTCCAATAAGGATTTCCAGGCCGGGTGGATAAAGATTTCTTATGTAAATAGCTGTATGAGAACGGTATGGGCGTCTCTAGACCAGTCGGAAAACGGTAGACGCAGTTGCATGAAGAAAACGGGAAGTGAAATACAGAAAAGTATAGTTAACGACAATAACAACGACACTACTGAACGCCTTGCTGTAGGAAGAAAAGGGAAGGGAAATAAAGAAAACGTAGAGGATGACGACAATAATAATGACACAACCGAACAACTAGTTGCGTGAAGAAAACGGGAAGGGAAATAAAGAAAACATCGAGGATTACGACCATAATAAAAACACAACTGAACGACTTGCTGTATGAAGAAAACGGGAGGGGAATAAAGAAAGCGTAGAGGTATCGACAGTAATAAAGGTACTGCGAAACAACCAGATAAGTGAAGAAAACGGGATGGGAATGAATATAAAGAAAACGTAGAGGATGACGACCATAATAAAAACACAACTGAACAATTAGTTGCATGAAGAAAACGGGAAGTGACATAAAGAAAACGCGGAGGGTATCGACAGTAATAACAACACCACTGAACAACCACTTGCGTAAAGAAAACGGGAAGCGATGGATGTAATTTAGATTTCTTCGTTTATCATTTAATACCACTGTGATCATAAGCAAGAACGATCTCCAAGGAGTAATTCAATAATACCCCTGGATCCTTTCTTCAGGCTCATATTTTTTACAGTTAAATATACTTTCAGAACAGATGAGCGTATTTATATGAATGTGAAAAGACTCGGAATGGATAAGCCGCTGCATATGATGCATTTTCTGGTTCATCCTGATTACCTGAGGATCTGTAGTTATGGAAACGACTTTGCTCGCTAAGCCTCGACTGAAATACACAGTGACTTTAGACAAAGTCTTAGATTATGTATTCTATAAACCTTGAGTTTAAATACAAAACTAACAACGATACACTCGTCAAGCAGTAAGTTACCAGCGGTTTCATATTTTAAAAATAAGATAGGCCTTACGTTCTTTATTTTGTTTTGCCCTGCGGCCAAACCATAGTCGGCCTGAGCGGAATGTGGGGTATAATCAACCTTTCCAAAACAGGACAGCGATCGTTTGCTCTCTCTCCGATTCGATGTTTTGACCGTCGATGATATATATATATATACTATATATATATATATATATATATATATATATATATATATATATATATATATATATATATCAGTATTCACAGCCCTTTCAGTAAAGGACAAAAAATAGTTGCGTAATATATCTCACTGATTTCGTAAAATACAAAGAACAGAGATTCAAAGAACATTTTTTAGTTTGAAAAGTGTAACGATTTTAATACATTAATTTTATTTAACATTTTTTTCCCGTTTTCTAGAGTTGCTGTAAATTCAGTCGTTTTCTTCTTTTTTTTTTTTTTACTTTATTAACAAATTTAATGATAGTCACTATTTTACGAGGAATAAATTAAACTGAAAACATAGGGTTTAGGCCAAACGCCAAGCACTGGGACATATGAGGGCATTCAGCGCTGAGACGAAAGTCGACAATAAAAGGTTTGAAAGGTGTATTGGAGAAAGTAAGATGGAAGCAAAGAAACATTGCTGAATAAGGGATACGATTAGACAAAAATGACAGCTTATTAAAGTAACGCGTGAAATACGTGACATTAAAATGAATAATATGACTAATGAACATCCAAAATTAAATGACACCTTCCCCTAATAAGGTCAATTAACGTTACATTACGTAATGTGCAGATCATCACTGTGATGAATACTGATAATCATTATCATGAAAATTGACAGACTAATATTAATCAGTTTCATTAACCTGTTTTCTTGATTATTAATGACACGTGCGATTAACTGTCTCAAAATGCTCATTAATCCCTTGTTAATTACCGGAAGCGTAGGCGCAGATAATATGATTACTTCAAAAGTGAAAATGTGTAACAATAAAAAGATAATGAATAGTGTCACGAGTAGACCATGAGGCGGAACTTTTATGTTCAGAAAAGTGACTTCGAAATGAGAGAGAGAGAGAGAGAGAGAGAGAGAGAGAGAGAGAGAGAGAGAGAGAGAGAGGATATGTCAAAACTTGGCTTAAGACCCTAGATGTGTCCTTGTGTTTGTTTGATTGTATGATGTTTTTACGTTGCATGGAACGCAGTGGTTATTCATCAACGGGACCAACGGCTTTAAGTGACTTCCGAACCACGTCGAGAGTGAACTTCTATCACCAGAAATGCGCATCTCTCACACTTCAATGGAATGCCCGAGAATCGAACTCGCGGCCACCGAGGTGGCAGGCCAATACCATACCGATCACGCCACTGAGGCGCTTGTCTTGTGTTTGTCGCGGGACGACGCCACTGTTTAGCTAAGAATAATATCGATGGGGGGGGGGGGGGGGGGGAGATGGTTTGATATCAGTATCCCTCTTCTCTCTCTCTCTCTCTCTCCAAAAAATGGCAAATGGATTTACTGAGAATAATCTTTCGTACTTTTACATTGAAAATCTAATGAAAATAAAATAGATTTGTGGGAGGGGGGTTTAATATCATTAGCCCTCTCTCTCTCTCTCTCTCTCTCTCTCTCTCTCTCTCTCTCTCTCTCTCTACAGCAAATGGCAAATGGATTTACTGAGAATAATCTTTCGTAGTTTCCCATTTTTTTTGTCAAGATTGACAATTCCTTCCTTTAATGAAATTAAAAGCGAAATTAATTCCATTTGGACAAAAATTCCTTTACTTTAATGAAAAAAAGTGAAATTAATCCTTTTCGAAATAAAAATCGTAAACACAAAACAGACACGACGGGGAAATCATGAATATTTAGAAATACTTCGGTGAAGTAGGGTTTAAAAATATACAAGTATTAAGGATGCAGACATTCTGTTACTTACATTGTCGCTGACAAAACAAAAAAACAGTAACAATAAATCACCATCTGCCGCAAATATTAAAAATATTTATTCATCTTCGCAAAGTCTTATCACATAAATTTTTTTTAATGAATCTTAGATTCCATGGGGAGTTGCAATACAATCAATCTGACTCCCAAGATACGACCCCGAGTAAGAGTAGCAGTAATGATATGCAATGCAACGTAATGCAACGGCTTCCTCTACTCATGCAACCATCAACCAGGGCGCGATTCCATATGGAATTCGGCCACCGCAGGTAATTACCATTTAATGAAGCGGTGGTGTTACGTATGAATTCACGAAATAAAACCAGGGGTAGAGGAATGTCCGGGGTGGTGGTTGTGTGTGTGTGGGGTGAGGTGGGGGGGTTGTTGGGGGAGGGGGGAGGGGGGCGTTATCAACACCGTGAGTCAACAAATGAAACACGGATGATTTCCATGAACATTTGCATTCATGTAGTACATCCAACGTATGAGTGCAGGATCGTGTGTGTGTGTGTGTGTGTGTGTGTGTGTGTGTTTTGAGTGTGTGTGAGTGAGTGTGTGTGTAATGTGTATGAGGTTACGCTCTGTTAGTTCAAAATCTCAACTTTGTAATCCTGTTAATGAGTCTAAATTCTAATGTGGAAACAGCGGATGAAATTGGATTTTTTTTTATTTCTTTATTTTGTTTTTAATTTAATTTTTTTTTTGCTTAAATGCTTTCTGGCCCCAACTACTGATTCGTCCATTCACACCCATTTCTATTCTTGGCATTTAGCCTGCCCACTCTGGGGAGGGGGAGAGAGAGAGAGAGATAGAGAGAGAGAGAGAGAGAGAGAGAGCAGTACATTTCAGAAACCCTTAGTCAAAGATTTATTATAGGTCGTATCCAAACATTTGCTGGAGAGAGAGAGAGAGAGGAGAGAGATGAGAGAGAGAGAGAGAGAGAGAGAGAGAGACAGACAGACAGACAGACAGAGAGTTATGCGTAGAATTTAAGTAAGGAAACCGCCCCAAACAGTATGCATTCTGGTGAATTAAAACATTACAAAACATTTGTATCTCATTCTGAAGTACAAAATAATCCCACATTTAGGGCAATAAAGCAATTTCGATACAATTTGTAAACAAAAAGTGCTTATAGAATAAAAAAAACAATTAAAAAATAAAAAACCTAAGATTTCCGTTTAGCATAATCACTAAAAAGTAAACAAAAATAAATTTTAAAAAATTAGAAAATAAAAAATAATGTAAAAAATCACGTTTTGCTTTCAGTTTTACCACACCCAACGTTCAAAGTCTAATTTGTGCAAAGTGAAGTGATTCCATCGGTATATCCGGGTTCAATATCCGGGTATCAGAATGCCCGAATACCCCAGGGTATTATCTCAATAAAAGGAGGACTCTAA
>NC_061098.1:27432412-27448276 GCF_015104395.2 Macrobrachium nipponense | reverse complement strand
AATTCCATACTTCCTTTCTTTTTTTATTGTCAAAGTTACATATAATTGATGACAGCTTTCGTATACTGAGGCAACATTGGGAAAAAGAGAACTCCTTTGGTTGCAATATATATATATATATATATAATATATTATATATATTATATATATATATATATATATATATATATATATTATATATATATATATATATATATATATATATATATATATATATATATATATATATATATATATATATATATATATATATATATATATATATATACATATATATATATATATATATATATATATATATATATATATTATATTATATATATATATATATATATATTCATGCTAAAAAGTTTTCCTTTTGTTACACCTTCGTGACCTCATATACTCCTTTCACCGCTGAAAGACCTCGTGGATCCCAGCGCCTTTAGGCCTAAATTGTCTATTCTATTCGGTTCATATTCTTTGTTGAATACTAACACGTTCGTCATTCCTCCCTAACCTTCGTGTTTGCGGAGTTTAAATGGCGTCTAACTCCCGAGAAATAATCTTTTCACTGACGATTCTCCATTCATTCTGAAAGAGGAAAATGAAATAGATAATTTTTCCCCTTTTCACTCACTCGTTCTCTCCTTGACTCTTAAGTAATCGATTCGCAGACTGGTTCTTCTGAAGTCATTTTTCTGAGGGGAAAATTTTCCCTGTTTCCTTTCACTTGCTTTAGGAGAGATTTATGTGGAGCTTTCGGTGAAAAAAGTCTGTATTCCCAAAAAAAAAGAAAGGGAGGGGGAGGGGAATCATATTCTTTCTCACCCTTGACGAGTGTTAGCTTAAACGAACGCATTTCGTTCGAGTGTTGGACTTCTGAATTAAAAATCCGTTATTCTTTATAAAAAAAAAAATGAAAATAAAAACCGTTTTATCTCCCAAATCGAGGATCTCAACTGCCTATAAATCTTGATGAATATTTGTCCATTTCAGTGTTATTTTGTAAGTTTATAGTTTTCTGTAAAACAAAACTATTTGTCTGTCCGTCCGCACTTTTTCTGTCCACCCTTAGATCTTAAAAACTACTGAGGCTAAAGGGCTGCAAATTGCTATGTTGATCATCCCATACCAAATTGCAGCCCTCTAGCCTCAGGTTGGTTTTTATTTCATGTAAGGTAAACTTAGCATAATCGTGCGCCTGGCAACGCTATAGAACGGGCCACAACTGGGCCCTGACTGAAAGCTTCGTGGGCCACGGAAAATTCGGCTGCGCCGGAGAAGTTTTACTTGAATTTCCTTAAGAATTAATCAGAGCATTTATTGATTCTCAATAAGTATTTCTTTACTCGTTACAAAAAAAATTATATTTTTTTTATTAATTCAACTAAAGTTTTCATCTTCATTTGAATGACAAGATTTTGACTAAAAAAAATAATAGTAAATAAAACCCGAAAAAGGAAAAACGAATAAAAGAAGGGATTAATTCTGTTATCTTCTCAGAGACGGAAGGAGGTTTTAGTAACTTTAAGCTTCAGCGGTTTCACACCGAAGCTTTTATTGAGATGAAGCCTCCGTAAGTAATGTGCGAAATAGATTTCAGATTAAAGGACAGTCAGTCTACTCCAGAATGGACCCAAGACATTCAATTAATATCTCAGTGTATATATACCCGGGTGACAGTAGGAGAGATATGACACAGCCACCTACCCCCTGCAAACCTGTTTGTTCGCTCCTGGTGGTTGGGAGGGAAGTACGGGAACGGAAGGGTAGGCGAGACACATCAGCCCTCCTTCTGCAAATCTATTTGTCCGCCCCTGTGGATGGCGAGGTTGGTAGGGGATCTTTATTTACTCAAGAAATATCTTTACTCAAACGAGGATATTGAGCCAATAAAGTACAGTTACAGGAAGACTGAACCTTGATAGATTAAGACCAAGGCTCTGCCTAGCCCTGGTTAGACGAAGACCTTTTACTTCGACCGGAAGCGCCTCAGTGGCATGATCGGTATGGTCTTGGCCTGCCACCTCGGTGGCCGCGAGCTCGATTCTCTGGCATTGCACTGAGGGGTGAGAGATGTGTGTATTTCTGGTGATAGAAGTTCACTCTCGACGTGGTTCGGAAGTCACGTAAAAGCCGTTGGTCCCGTTCCTGAATACCCATACTGGTTCCATGCAACGTAAAAAACACCATGCAAACAAACAAACAAACTTTTACTTCGACCTCTTAACCCTCTCTCCCAAAATTGCGAGATGATATTTCACTTAGCGGAGGAAAACTTCTGGGAAAATTAAGAGCAGGTGGTGGGGTTCCCCCAGTTTGTTTTCCTCCTCCTGGAGGAGGTACCTAACTTTTTTGTTTATGTTTATCCTGGCCTTTAATGACCTTCTGCCTCACCTTGGTAACAAGTGTTGTTTCTTTTTTTTTTAAACTTGCCTTCTCTTGAGACTGCGCTCTCTCTCTCTCTCTCTCTCTCTCCTCTCTCTCTCTCTCTCTCTCTCACTTCAGCTTGCCTGTTCTTAAGACTGCCGTACTCTCTCTCTCTCTCTCTCTCTCTCTCTCTCTCTCTCTCTCTCTCTCTCTCTCGTTATGGTTCAGTTGCACCGTCCACTTTGAGGATCTGTCTTCAATGTCAAAGTCAGAAGAAGAAGAAGGAAGAAGAATAAAGAGGAGAAGAAGAAGAAAATGAGAGAAAGAATCGAAGAGAATCATAAAAAATATCCATTGAAATACTTTATAAATGAAACATACGCCAGTGTAACTTTAACTCCCGAATCAAGGAAGGTTTTGAGAAAAAATGGAGAGCTTCACTATCGCTTCAGAGAGCTTTTCGGAAAAGCTTCCCCCACGAGTAACTATCACTGAAAGCCGCCCATTACAGTTATTGAAATGTTTATGTGTAGCGGAAATGGAGTCTATGATGGACTGTGAAATCGTTTTATTTTCAAGATTTTTTTTTTTTTATAGACGATTTTCGATTATTTACGCAAATATTTATATTGCCTTTGTCTCAGTCTTCAGTGTCTTAAATAATTGTTATATGCAGCGTTATTTACCTCGTATCTTGCACAGTGTCGGTACTTAAATGATATGGTTTTTAATTAAAGTTTCAAAGATATTTAGTTTTTCTGAAAGAAAACTATTGTGCCGCTTTGTCTGTCCGTCTGCACTGTTTCTATCAGCCCTCAGAATCTTAAAGAACTACTGAGGCTAGAGAGCTGCAAATTGTATGTCAATCATCCACCCTCCGATTATCAAACATACCAAATTGCAGACCATCTAGCCTCAGTAGTTTTATTGTATTTAAGGTTGAAGTTAGCCATAATCCTGTTTCTGGCAGCGATACATTACAGGCCACCACCGTTTCGTGGTTAAAGTTTCGTGGGGGTCGCGGCTCATGCAGCATTATACCGAGACCACCGCAAAGATAAATGTATTTTCGGTGGCCTTGATTAGTATACGCTGTGGCGGCTGTACAGAGAACTGGATTGCGCATTTCTTACTTGGTTTATACTATCTACCACTTAGAACCATATTGTAGTTATTACTTATTTACTGACTGTCGTTTAGTTAGGTCATTGTGTTAATTTTTTTTTCGTCATTCGTGTAAAATGTTATAGCAAAGTAATTAACACGCGAACTACTATTTTAGTTTGATGATTCACTTTTCTTACAAAAAATTGAATTGGCGTATCTGTGATTTTTGTGGCTCGACAGACTTTCATTTTTTTCGGTGTCAAAATTTTGCCTTTATTAGTTTCATATTGATCAGATGGTCCCAGTTTGTACTCTGGCTGATATGGCATGCCATATATCCAGTATTATTGTTGCTATTCTGTAATGGGCAGGTTCCGAGTTCCTCTTAATTGGCATCGAGTACAACAAAGGCCGTTTGTCATCGCTATGATGGTGACTGGGGAATCAACCAGTAATATTACACAAACAGACATACTATACGCATCATATGCACTGTTAATGTATGGGGTTTGTTTAATTGAATGTATTTGTGACAGCACTTCTGAGAATCTTGGTGCCTGGACAATTTTATTATCTCACTTCTTGATAAATTAGAAGTTTCTGTGCTTCGATACAGTAGCCTTTTATAATATTATTTATTTATTTTATTCATTTTGGAGGGAACTGGAAACTTGCTTTATGGAGATTTTGATATAACGGGAAGTGCAAAATTATTTCTCTCTCTCTCTCTCTCTCTCTCTCTCTCTCTCTCTCTCTCTCTTCTCTCTCAAGAACAGTCTTTCTGTTCCTTATCTCGTGGGATCTATAAGAATGCTTTCGTCTTGCGGTTCATCTTTGCAAGTGCTTGGCAAAAGCCCAGTTTTTTTTTTATTCTCCAAGATTTACGTTTTATTATAAAATCAAATAAGAAAAATACTCTCTGTACACGGAATTTTTCTTTGGTAGAATTTTATTGTCTAATGGCTTTGCTTTATCTGCAGGAGACCTGGAATCGATCCCACAGAGCGGAGGGTGGGGGGCGGGAAAAAACTGCACACATAGGCCTATTTGCGTAAAAAAAGAAAGACCATTAAGTATGCCCCTTTGACCTATAGGCATTGAATAAGATCCTGGTTGCTAGTCGATGTAGTGGATCATTTCATTTCAGATTTTATTTTGAGTTCACGTAGGCAGTTCTTTGTCAACAGCTTAGCTGCCTCTCTCTCTCTCTCTCGCTAATCTCTCTCTCTCTCTCTCTCTCTCTCTCTGGAGTGAGCGTAGATGTGCTTAAGAATAAGCTCGACAAATATTTAAGCTGCATCCCAGACCATCCAAGCAATTGATTGGGAGATGGAAAATATACCGGAGCATACATTAGCAATTCTCTGTAGACATTAAAGGTGCCTCACACTGAGGGACCTGGGGAAACCCTCGAACAAGCTGTAAGGTTCTCTCTCTCTCTCTCTCTCTCTCTCTCTCTCTCGCCTCTCTCTCTCTCTCTACGGATTTAAGCAGATTAGCATGTAATAGGCGCGGGAGTCGTGCTTTGAAGCATCTGGATCAAGATTGGGGCATTACCGTTTAATGCTCTTATTGAATCGCCCTCTGCTTGCATTTTCTTGTTTACGAATACGCAAAGTACTCTGATTGGAACCGAGAGTTCAGGGATTAGGGACGCTGATTGGGACACTAAGATGTGACGTGGAAGCGGGGGGGGGGGGGGGGGGGGGGAAATGTAGATATATAGAAATACTCATTGAAATTTAACGCTCTAATAATCATGTCCTGGTAGTTATTTGTACCACTTTTATTCAATGATTGTACTACATTCTCTCTCTCTCTCTCTCTCTCTCTCTCTCTTCTCTCTCTCTCTCTCTCTCTCTCTCTCTCTCTCTCAGGTCAGTGGTCTGGCTGAAACTCGGATATACTTCACTTCAGAATCTATATACCAGTACGTTCTAAGAATAGCCTCGCCGGCGAACGTCTGAATCCAAATTGCACGAATTTGCCAAAACGAAGATTAAAGGACAGAATTATAATAGACCAAATGGAAGGACAGAAACGCAGGATAAAGTAACTGGAACATTTGAATTCCAGAAGACTGACAGCAACGTCGGATGTGGAATTTCATTCGGAAATTCATCTTGCGCCTCGTAACTTCTGATAGCTGGGGGTAATAACTATCTTTTCACCTTAAATATTATCCGGGATGGGGGGAGAGAGAGAGAGAGAGGGAGAGCATATATAGTATTCATAGTGTCTATAGTTAGACACTATGAATACCATATATTCACTGTATTTGAGTTTCTTCAAATAATAACAATTATTTGCCCTTTGAGTATCTGGAGAGGAAGTTGTCTCTCTCAGAATATGACATAAAATAAATTTCGAAAAAATTAAATCGGGTTCCTGCATTAAACACGAAAATACGGAAACACGCAAAGCCTTTGAAATTATAGTACATTACTGAAGAGAAAGGCCTTGGTGAAGTTCTATTAGTTCCATTAGGATTTTCAAGGAAATCCTTTGACGAGATATTTTAATGGGCGCCCCACGCCCCCCCCATACGCATATGTATTTGATGTTGACTTTTTCATTGAGGCCATTCTCAGAACTTTCCTCTTAATTGAGAGTTCGGGTTAAGCATTAATTAGAATTATCCTGAAACTAGAATTGCAAAATCGCCGATGTCACCGATATAATTACCGAGAAAAATGTATTAATGGCGAATATGTTTATGTTAATAACGACAGAGAATGGGTAATTGTTTCCCAATGGGTCTATGACGGTCTGGAATTGGGCAAATTTAGCACTCCTCCTTAACACTCTTTCTCACCGTCCTTGGTCGAGGATTATATAACTAAATATAATCTATAGAATTATCCAAAACAAACTACTACTCTCTTTTTTCCACCATCTTTTCGGATGGGGATTTATAAACCTCATATGATCCAATTGACTCTCATCTCCTTGGTATGGTTAATCTTTATCAACGGCTTATTCTCCCCCAAAGCTTTAAGACGTTCAACAAATCGAAGTAATTTTCTTGATGTCAGTCATTGTAAACCTGGTTTATTAGGAATATCTCCAAAACATCTATAAAGGAATATGCATCCTTGTTCTACTTTCATTTTTGTTGCTTATTTGTGTATGTTTTCATATCTTAGCTCTTGAATTGTAGTTTTTGGAATGTATGTATATGTATATACATACACACACACATATATATACATATATATATATATATATATATATAGATATATATATATATATATATATATATATATATATATATATATATATATATATATATATATATATATATATATATATATTTATATATATTATGTACGTTTAGCATACTTTATATATACATACACATATATATATATATATATATATATATATATATATATATATATATATATATATATATATATATATATATATATATTTCTATATATATAATATATATATATATATATATTATAATATATATATATATATAATATATATATATAATGTAAGTTTAGCATACTAATTACCCCTCCTTCCAGCGTAGATCGGGAGGTATTGTGGATCTCACAATCTATGTCAATATATCTTTTTAAATGAAATCAGTCAGATGTAAGTTTTATATAAATAGACAGTTCATACTTATTACATATTTAATTCTCCTTTATTTGCCTAGAGACTCAAAGAAACTGTCATTCAATTACCCGTCTTTCTGAACCTTCCACAAACCGCACACAAATACACGTTGAGCAATATCATATTACCCAGGCACCTTCAGTGAGACGATTATAGACTAATAGTGTCTCTGCTTAACGGGAATAAGTTAATTCTGCTCCAGTTAATGCTCGGCTGAAGTGGTTCCTCGCCCAGATGAATCCTGATATGTGTGTTTGTGTGTGTGTCTTTGTGTTTGTGTGTGTGTCTGTTGGGAGATTCAGGGAACTAAGGATACGACGTGAACTGTAAAATATTACTCCCATCTAGCTATAAATGGTCGGCTCATTTCACCCATGCAAAAGGCATCTCTCCAGCCTTTCCTGCGCTGATTTGAACTAGTCCAAAGTGCTTGCTTACTATTTTTGAAGCGCGTGCATTTGCTTGTCGCCCATTTGTCATAGTCTTTCCAAGAAATTGCTTCCGTTTACGCGAATATTCGTGGAGGCAGTTGCTTGCAGATTGCAGTTGCTTGCAGATTAACTTTTCGTAAAAGTGTCTGCATTGGGAATTAACAACGCTCACTCTTTCCTGAGTTGCCAGTGGCCATTTTTGTAGGTGGTACGAGGCCTATTTGTTTCTTTGTTGATGGTAATTGAAATCCGTTTAGGTGTTTGCAATACAGGGAGGTGTCTACATCGTGTGTTATTTACAGAATATTTATCCCTGGATTTTCTACGTTCTAGAAGATTCTTGTAAATTGCTGTTTTAGATTTGACTTGGGTGAATAACTCAATTATAAGTGTTTTGTTTTCATATCATAAATTGCAGTATTTTACGTTATATATATATATATATATATATATATATATATATATATATATATATATATATATATATATATATATATATATATATTAGTACATAAAAGTGGTTATTTTTCCTTTTACGTATTTTATCCATGCTTCCCTTTTTCACTTTGTTATGAGAGTAATAGCTGATTTTTGTCCCCGTTTTAAAAGAAATAGAAAAATAAATAAATAGAATATTCTCTCTCGCAAGCAACTCCATCTTTGCCTTCATCTTCCGCAAGTCTAGAGTTATGAGCCGTCATGTCCTTCTTGATACGTAGTTTATTGCATCTCTCTCTCTCTCTCTCCTCTCTCTCTCTCTCTCTCTCTCTCACTATGTGATTTTATCAATCAAACGCTGACAGGTATATGACTTGTTAAGCTGCGTCTCCGTCTGTTGGCAAATTCTTATAAAACGTCGAATAACTCAGGGAGTCTCTGGAGACACCAGACGGAATTTAATTGCAAGTCGACTCTCCTTCAATCAATTACCAATTTTAATTAGTCACTTGACGAGTCCTGTGTAATCCATTTCCATATGCGTTGTACTACAGCAATTTCATTTAAGAAAAAAAGAAGGCACCAGTGAGGTGTTATGCAGCGTAATGCTGTTATGCAGGATGAACTCGCCCCTAGTGGCTGCCAAGTATAGTCGCGGAGTGACGGACAAGGAAGTAGTAGTAGTAATAGTAGTAGTAGGCGTTTGTAGGAAAAATATTTTTCAGACCAATTTCCTTCCGTTAAAGGAATATGAATAGAGCAATTTGCTGAGTTGGTAAAGGAGGGATTTTTATATATCCAAGAATATTAAAAGATGAATGACCAGTTGATTATATATAATAATATAATATATATATATCTACTATATATATTATATATATATATATAGATATATTATATATTATATATATATATATATTATATTATTCTCTGACATCATCTCGTCATCTCGTCTGGCAACATTTTGTGTTCTTGCCAGATGCCAGTCAAGTTGACATCGCGTCAAAAGAGACATCAGTCAGTCAGTAATACTTGTTCTATATGTTCTTTAAATGTAAGTTTTTTTATCAATTATTACACCGAGGAATTTTATCTGATCATCATATTCAATTATAGTCATTATTTATGAATAAAGTAGGAATTAATTCCTGTTTTCTTGATCTTGTAAATCTGACTGCTTTTGCTTTTTGTGGTGAAAATTTAGAACCCTTATTATCGGCCCATTTTTTTACCCTATTTATGGGTGCTTGCAATCTGTTGGTTATGTCCAGCGCTTTTTCGCCACTGCTATATATGACGAAGTCATCTACAGAAAGGGATCCTTGGACTCCTGGTGGGATCATTTCCATGATCTCATTTATTGCTATAGCAACATTGCCACGCTTAGTACACTACCTTGGGGGATTCCCTCCCTCCTGGATAAATGATTCAGAGATTTCTGCCCCCACTTTGACTTTTATAGATCTTTCTGATAGGAATTCCCTGATATATTCATATAAAGTTCCCTCCTATTCCCCATTCTATCAATTTTGTAAAGTCCCCTCCCCTCCAGGTGGTATCATATGCTTTCTCTAAATAAAAAAATACTCCTATTGTTTGTTTTTTACCAACCATTGCATTTTGTATCTCTCTTGTAATCATTAAGAGGGGATCTATGGTGCTTTTATTTTTCCTGAATCCAGACTGTCTGTTTGACAATAGCTGTTTGTTTTCTAATACCCATATTAATCTGTTATTCACCATTTTTTCAAATATCTTACTTAGACAACTTGTAAGGGCTATTGGCCTATAGCTGGTTGGTGACTCTGGGTCTTTTCCTGGTTTTAAGCCTGGTATGATTAAAGATTCTTTCCATGTTTTAGGCATGCTGTGAGAATGCCACAATTCATTTAAAATTTTCTAATAAAAAGGTTTTGCTTTCATCTGGTAGATTTTTTATCATTTCATATCTACTATTGTCTTCCCCTGGAGCTGTTGGGGTTGCAAGTTTCAGGACATTTTCCAGTTCTTCCATGGTGAAACGAAGATTATAGATTTCCTGATTATTAGATTTTATTGGTATTGGGACATAATTTTTGATTCTTAATCGGAATTTCTTTGTATAATTCGAGATACTCGATGTTTTGGCGAAACATTTACTCAATACATTTGCTACTAGTTTGGGGTTTGAAATATAGTGGTTTTTCTACTTTTAAGATAGGTAATGTTTTTGGCCGCCGATATCTACCCTGCAGTTTGTTTATTTTTTTCCAGATTTCTTTGTCTTGAGTTTTATAATTAATATATTTGATATATTTTTTCCATTAATTTCTTTTGGCTATTTTGAATATTCTTTTCTGCTTTGCTTTAACTCTCAAATGTGCAATTCTATTGGCATCACATTTATGTCTCAGATATCTTCTAAAGCATGTTCTCGTTATCTTCCTTGCTGCTTTACATTCCTCGTTCCACCAGGGTGGTACCAGTGGTCTAGTCGGGTTGCCTGAGGTACTGGAATAATTTCATTTGCTTTATCATCTATTGTTTTTACCAGATGTTCTAAGCATCTATGTGGTTTGTAAAATCTGATAGTTTTTTTGTTAATCACAGTTTTCTCTTTATATAAATTCCAATTTGCTTCCTCCATTTTCCTCTTCGGTATAATATGTTTATATTAGTTACTTCACTTTTCATCTTTGTTTTTTTTGGCCAGTGGCACTCCCAAATAAATTATTATTTACTTTCCAACTGAAATCTGTGGCAATATCTGGGGAACATCAAGTGATGTCTATTGCAGAAGTGGTATTATGATAAACATCAAATCTTGTTGGAGAACCATCATTTAAAATAATTAATTTTTTGTTATCTATAAAATCTAGGAGAGTATTTCCTCTCCTTTCAGATGATGTACTTCCCCACATGGATGTTTGGCGTTGAAGTCACCTACTAATAAGTAAGGTTTTGGTAGCTGTTCTATTAGATTTTCTAAATCTTCCACTTGTAATGGTCTATTATTTCCAAGATGATCTATTAAGCGACTTTCAAAAGACGGTTCCATATATATTGAGCATATGGTTATTTTCTTTTCCCGGAATACTTGGACCTGCACATGCCCGTAATATCGAGTTAATCCTAACAGGTTGGCATTTGATTGAAGAATGCGTTCTGATTGCAGTTTCCTCATTGACTGTTGTCATTTAAAACTTGTGTTGATTTCCACACTTTATAATTTATGCCAGCATTGAGACATTGTTACCTATTTTCAGTTTCCTGTAAGCAAATGATATTTGCATTACATTCTCTAATTAATGATTTTAAGTTTTCATTATTTGATACTGTAAAATAGATATTTTAAGAAGGTTTTGGATTTTGTTTTGATATCTTTATTTGTCTTCCTGAACTTTGTATTTTATTGAAGTTATATAATTTTGCTTTACTTTGTTCTTCTTTTTTTTTTTGGTGGGTGATGTATTTCTGCTATTGTTTTCTTTGTTGGCTGAAGAGTCTCAGATGTTTTTTTTTATTAGAGGTGCATTTAAATGGCTTTTGATCTTGGGTTCTATTTCAATAATTTCTTCAGTTTAATCTGATATTTTAAACTTTGTCTTTTATTTTCTTTGGGTTCATTTTTTTTCAGTTATTGGTTTGCAAGCAATTTTCGTTGACTTTGTCTTCTCGGTATTCATTTTTTCCATATAGATTTTTGGCCTTACTGATTGTATCATTTGTTTTTTGGATTTGGGTGGGGTTGTTTCAAGTAGTCTTTTTTTGTCTTTTGACTTTGCTCTTGTATTTTGCTTGTCCTCCAAATTCATCATGTCTTCATGCATTTTTGGTGTTGGTAATTATATATAAATTTGTGTTACTTATATGTTCTGCAGCTTCTGAGCTTGAATTTTGGGCCTTTATATTATGAGTATTTTCTGTTTGATTCATACTGTATAATTTTGTAGGAATTTGGTTTTGCACTTCTTTATTTACTACCTCTGTATATGTGTTTTTCCTTGCTGGATCGTGTAAACCTCTTACTTTTAGTTCTATCTTAGCTTCTCTTATTGACATTTTCTTTCTTGTAAGATTTTTTATTCAGTGTTGTATAAGTAAATAAGCGCATTCCTTTGATCTTGAGTGGTGATTCTGACCACAATTTATGCAATTTTGGTTTTCACAGTCCCATTTTGTTGTGTAGTTGTATGATCCACAACATGCACATCTTAGAGGTTCTCTACAATTTTTAGTTTATTTGAATGGCCATATTTACTACATGTATTTTGCATTGTCGTGTGGTTTAGGGATATATGGTCTTAACTCTCTCGTCTGCCCTATACTTTAATTGTTAAAGGGAGTTCGTTTCCTTCAAATTTCAGTTTAGCTATTTGTATATTTATTTTTGAATTTAATCCTACTTGGGATATCATAGATGTCACAATCATTTCTTAAGTGAGTCCATCAAAATATTTTTATCCATTAATTCGTCTTCATTATTTGTCAGGATTATAGTACCACAAATACTATTAAGTTTATTATGCTTGGTGACTTTTATTTTTGTGTTATCTATGTTCGTAATTTGTAAGTAATTTTCCGATTGGCTTTATCAGTGGTTTCCACTGTCCATGTATTTGTTTGTGTTTGACGAAATTTCATGATTTTTTCATTTTCTGTTTGGTATCCCTTGGTCAGTAAATTAATTTTCTAATTTTCAAATTTTAAATTTGTTTTTCATTTTTCTACTGCCAAAAATCTTGTCCAACTGTCCTTTCAAAAAGTGATTCAAATAAAGCTAGGGAAGGGCTAAGCTGGAATTTTCTCATGATAAATCTTTTAGGCCTAATAAAAGGCTCCATGGTTGGTATATTTTTTGGGTTGAAAGTCCAAAGGGTGTGGTTTTCGTTCAGGGAGGGTTCGATGAGAAATTTAGTGTCAAGGGGTCACATTTTGTTTTCCAAGGGACTGGGTTTCCATAGTCTATTTCCGTTTTTTCTTTATTTTGAAATTACAGAGAAGCCACCTGCAAGTCACGGAAAAAAACTCGGTCTCCTCACAAAGACTTCCCCTTCACCAAAGACACATAGCAGAGACCAACTCCCATATGTCCACTCCCTACCCTACCCCGAAGGGATGGCTCTATCATAACATGATTGGCTCAAGTGTAAGCAAAACCCACTTGATAGGACCGAGGGGATAGCTGGTATGCAATCATCCCCACTCATGTTATTTTAGAGGGCAATCCGGATAAATTGCCGGGAGTCCTACCGTGGACTCCCCGGATTCCGTAAGTAAGTCCTGCCTCAATAAATATTGATGTAGAATTACATCAATATTCTCAGGGTCAAACATATTCAAGCGGCGGACCAAACCACTTTAGTCCCTGCCATTTGGATCAAGGTAAAGCCTAAGTTCAGAGACCCAGCTCCTACCTAACCTGCCCGAGGGTTTTAGTAAAGAGAAGGAAAACAGCTAGGGGGAGTGATAGAAAGTAAGAGATTGGAAGATGATCAAGTAAGAGAAAAATTGAGACATTTAGATTCAGACTAGGAGATAATTCTCCCAGTTCGAAAGCCCTCTTGCTCGCTACGCAGTTTCAAACATAGGTTGGAAATGCGTAACTCTGTCAAGGCAGTCTCAACTTAAGAGGGTGGCCCCCCAGAGGCTAGTACTAAACACGACGAAACAGTGTAGGTGAGTCACTTACTAGCCTGTGGTTTAGTACAAGCATGTAACACACATGATATCTATGATTTTAACCGCTGTGAAATATGCGTATGGATGAACGTCCAGCATGGAAGACAAAATGTGCATTCAGGCGAGCCATTTCTCACGAACGCTCTATTGATGTTAATGGTTTTGCCTGATTATTCGTCTCATAAACTAAACCCTATAGTGAACTTATTGCGAATGAGAGACGGCAAATACTAATTATTATTTTATGATAATCTCAGTAATTTATGGCTGCCTATGCAAGATTTGTGGCAAACAAGGAGGACAGTGAATCACAGTATTGAGTTTAGGCCTACATTTAGCTTTTACGTAAGCGACCTTCAAGAGACACGCTTGGCGGCAAGAGTAGGTGGTTGCTAACGGTAATTCAAGGAACTGTTTTTCGCCTCGCAGTGAATAGGCCTTTATCTGAACCAAGTCAAACGGGTGGTATTAATCCAATTCTGATTTCAAAGCTGATGTTGTGTTCTGTCAGTCGTATTAAAGTCCAGTTCTAGATGAGGTTTACCTCTTTATTGTTTTCAAGTGCTCAAAACAGTTTGATGTCAGAGTTAGCCTCTCTCTCTCTCTCTCTCTCTCTCTCTCTCTCTCTCGCTCTCTCTGTGTGTGTGTGTGTGTGTGTGTAAGTATTTTGTATACTCTGTAATGTTGTTTTGAAACGTTATTGAAAACTGGAGTAATATTATGGACAGACCTAGACCTATGCTTTTTGCATTTATGCCCTTTAGCCATGGAACATCACCTTTGCCTCTCAGTAACATCCTTAACACTTCTGGAATTGATTATAGCCCTTGAAATCTACTTGATCGCCAATATCCTGTTATGATTCTCATCACAACTGTTATTGTTGCTGCTGATGAGATTTTAGACTCAGCTGCAGGGCAGATAGCTCTTAGTCTCAGTTGTCGTGTCGTGAGTTACGAGGCGTTACAAGGATTAGGATGTCTCAAAGACTTGTTAGTCCATCCTAAGAGGAGACATCGTGTGCTCACTGATCTGTAGGAGCAGGTTTTACTGTGCATTCACAGTGTCCTCCTAATGATTTTGTCTAGATTTCTTTTAAACTCTTCCACACTGTTGCTGTTTACAACTTCTGGTGGCAGTTTATTCCACGCAGTACCATAATATATGATTGTCTTGTCCCTTTACAAGAATAAAGCAAAAGTTTTCCTTATAAATCCTATCTGTATAATAATACTTTTGTCTGGGTAGAATATATATTTATTTCCAATTAACTTGTAACCTCTGTAATCTATGCAAAGGAAATAAAGTTGGTGCTCCTCCGTCCTGACCGAATTGATAGCGTTGCATCTCTTGCAAAATTGTGGGTCGTTATAGTTTTAGTTTCGTGGCCAATCCGACAGAAAAAAAAAATGAGGTTGCTGATCTTTGCCTTTGCAACTTTGTGCTCTCTCTCTCTCTCCTCTCTCTCTCTCTTCTCTCTCATCTCTCTCTCCTCTTTCTCTCAATCTATATCCGTTTATTTAGCCCCTTCATAACTTTTAACTGCCAACTTTTTTTATTCCTCAACTAAAATATTAGTTTTATTTTGTAGATTTAGTCATGACGTTGGTTGCATTCTCTCTCTCTCTCTCTCTCTCTCTCTCTCCTATTCCAAGGTCTAGTATTGCCAAGAGCAGAGGAATATCCAGGCTCTCATAATGCAAGGTACTGCCACGGTATGATATTCAAATTTATGCATTGGATACAGTCCATATAGCAATATAGCTTGCGACTATATGGCCTTACGCAGTTCTGAACAATGTTATTTGAAAACTAATATAGTCTTTTAATCGTTTTTTGGCGCATTATTTTTCAGGTTTTTTTTTTTCTTTTTACTGATTTCAAGTTGAATTCCAGTATTTATCAGCACTAGAAAAATACCAGAGTTCACCACTAATAATAATAATAATAATAATAATAATAATAATAATAATAATAATAATAATAATAATAATAATAATAATAATAATAATAATAATAATAATAATGTATGAAATACTCACTTATTCAATAAAACAATATATATCCGGTCGGTCATCGTCAAGGATTCAAGTTATACAACAATTATATGATTGATTTTTGAAAGAATTTTTAATGTGATACTTTAACTGAGTGGCTCAGTATAAATCAGTATAACCTCATTTATTACTGATCGGTATTTAACCTGACTGTTAATCCAATGATATCCATATCCATTATGATACTG
>NC_061098.1:27364912-27427412 GCF_015104395.2 Macrobrachium nipponense | reverse complement strand
TATCCTTTAATATCTAATTCGCTCTACCTCTGAATTACTCTATTTTCATATCATGTTAATCGAATGGATTCGAACCAGCACATAGAGGAGAAATCAGGACTTCTGTGACATTCCCGACTCGGCCAGCAAGAAGATGGACGTTTCATCTTCTTGCTTTATGTTCTTGTTTATTTGTCCTTCTGTTCAACTATATTTGTTTGTCTTTCACGATTTGATAACTGAGGCTGTAATCTAAATTATTTTCTCGTTTGATGTGACAGTCCGCGTAGACAGTCCTTAAACTCTTAAAAGCAAAGTAACATTAATAGGTGAAAACAACTTTATTGTCTTATGTCTCGTTGAATTTGTTACACAATTTACTGTCTGCTTTATAAAACTGCTTCCAGATCCCAAGTGAAAGTCTCTTGAAGCTTCCAAAGTTAAAGTATATCTCTGCTTAAAAACCAAACAACTGAGCTGATTACAGCTCTCCTATGACTGCCACAGGGATTAGATATTCTTACGAGGCTAGGAAAACAATGGTTACCTCGCAACCGGACCTACAGCTTATTGTGGATCCGAACATCATTATACCGTGAAAAAACTGAATTTCTAATCACCAGAGACAAATTCCTCTGAATGATTCCACGCTAACATTTTCATGTAGAAGTTTCTTAAAAATACTGAGAATAAGTTGGTAGGCTATTTCTATAGTCATCAGGCTGAAAGGAAAATTGTGTATTTACATTCGGAGGGGCTGCATTCTTATTGCCAGAATCTGTTTGATTCAAGCCCTGGAGGTTTTTATTCTTAAGGAAATTTGTTTTTGGAGTCCTCTTTTTATTGAGATAATACCCTTGGGTAATCGGGCATTCTGATACCAGGATATTGAACCCGGATATACCGATGGAATCACTTCACTTTGCACAAATTAGACTTTGTGAACTGGGGGGGTGGGTAAAACTGGAAGCAAAACGCGATTGTTTACATTTATTTTATTGTCTAAATTTTTAATTTATTTTTTTTTATTTTTTAGTGATCATGCTAAACGGAATCTTAGGTTTTTTTGTTTTTTTTATTCTATAGTTCAAAAAATTGTATCGAAATTGCTTTATTGCCCTAAATGTGGGGTTATTTTGTACGTTACAATGAGATACAAATGTTTTGTAATGTTTAATTTCACCAGAATGCATACTGTTGGGGCGGTTTCCTTACTTAAATTTTAAGCATAACTCACGCTCTCTGCCTGTCTGTCTGTCTGTCTCTCTCGCAAGAATTGATATTCTCTGTTTGGATACGACCTCTAATAAATCTTTGACTAAGGGTTTCTGAAATGTATTCTCTCTCTCTCTCTCTCTCTCTCTCTCTCTCTCTCTCTCTCTCTCTCTCTCTCTTAGACATTTCTTAGGATGGACTAACAAGTCTTCGAGACATCTTAATCCTTGTAACCCCTTGTAACTCTTATTTCCTGGCGAGGACGAAACGCTTTTCTGTTTGCTGACTCTTCTCTTGCGTTGAAATGAAAAGATCTGCATTGAAAGCAGCAATCTGTTTCCATTCAAGAAGAGGATCAGAAATGAGTGCCAAGATATTGTTGATTCCTTCATGACTGATCAGCTGCAGACGAGAATATAATAATAACTTAATAATAACTTGTTCCATTGGGCTGGACCAGAAGAGCACTTACCTACCAAGATGCTGAACCAGCTTACTACCATTTAAGCCTCTCCCACAATAGACTGCTGCGTCGGGTATTTCTCTCTCTCTCTCTCTCTCTCTCTCTCTCTCTCTCTCTCTCTCTCTCTCTCTCTCTCCAGTTTGTAGAGTGGACAGCTAAATGCCAGGAATAGAAATGGGTGTGAATGGACAAATCAGTAGTTGGTGCCAGGAAGCATTTAAGCGAAAAAAAAAAAATTAATTAAATAAAAAATAAAGAAATAAAAAATTTTAAAAATCCAATTTCATCAGCTGTTTCCACAATAGAATTTAGACTCATTAACAGGATTATAAAGTTGAGACTTTGACCTAACAGGAGCGTAACCTCATACACATACACACAAGCACTCACTCACACACACTCAACACACACACACATACACACACGATCCTGCACTCATACGCTGGATTTAACTACATGGATGCAAATGTTCATGGAAATCATCCCGGTTTCATTTTGTTGACTTACGGTGTTGATAACGCCACCCCTTCCCCCCTACCCCACACACAACCACTACCCCGGACATTCCTCCTACCCCTGGTTTTATTTCGTGAATTCCCACGTAACACACCACTTCATTAAATGGTAATTACCTGCGGTGGCCGAATTCCATATGGAATCGCGCCCTGGTTGATGGTTGCATAAGTAGAGGAAGCCGTTGCATTACGTTGCATTGCATATCATTACTGCTGCTCTTACTTGGGGTCGTATCTTGGAGTCAGATTAATGTATTGCAACTCCTCATGGAATCAAAGATTCATTAAAAAATTTTATGTGATAAGACTTTGCGAAGATGAATAAATATTTTTAATATTTGCGGCAGATGGTGATTTATTGTTACTGTTTTTTTGTTTTGTCAGCGACAATGTAAGTAACAGAATGTCTGCATCCTTAATACTTGTATATTTTTAAACCCTACTTCACCGAAGTATTTCTAAATATTCATGATTTCCCCGTGTACTGTTTTGTGTTACGATTTTTATTTCGAAAAGGATTAATTTAACTTTTTTTCATTAAAGTAAAGGAATTTTTGTCCAAAAGGATTAATTTCGATTTTAATTTCATTAAAGGAAAGGAATTTTCAATCTTGACAAAAAAAAATGGGAAACTACGAAAGATTATTCTCAGTAAATCCATTTGCCATTTGCTGGAGAGAGAGAGAGAGAGAGAGAGAGTAGGAGAGAGAGAAAGAGAGAGAGAGATGGCTAATGGATATTAAACACCCTTCCCACAAATTCTATTTGATTTTTCATTAGATTTTCATGTAAAAGTACGAAGATTATTCTCAGTAAATCCTTGGCCATTTTTTTGGGAGAGAGCGAGAGAGAGAGAGAGAGAGAGAGAGAGAGAAATGGCTAATTATAATTAAAACATTAACCCCCCTTCCCCAAACTATTTTATTTTTTTCTTAGATTTTCAATGTAAAAGTACGAAAGATTATTCCTCATAAATCCTTTGCCTTTTTTTGGGAGAGAGAGAGAGAGAGAGAGAGAGAGAGAGAGAGAGAGAAGAGGGCTACTGATATCATTCCTAGCTAAACAGCGGCGTCGTCCCTCGACAAAACAAGACAAGCGCCTCAGTGGCGTGATCGGTATGGTATTGGCCTGCCACCTCGGTGGCCGCGAGTTCGATTCTCGGGCATTCCATTGAAGTGTGAGAGATGCGCATTTCTGGTGATAGAAGTTCACTCTCGACGTGGTTTCGGAAGTCAACTTAAAGCCGTTGGTCCCGTTGATGAATAACCACTGCGTTCCATGCAACGTAAAAACATCATACAATCTAACAAACACAAGGACACATCTAGGGTCTTAAGCCAAGTTTTGACATATCCCCTCTCTCTCTCTCTCTCTCTCTCTCTCTCTCTCTCTCATTTCGAAGTCACTTTTCTGAACATAAAAGTTCCGCCTATGGTCTAACTCGTGACACTATTCATTATCTTTTTATTACGCATTTTCGCTTTTGAAGTAATCATATTATCTGCGAGTACGCTTCCGGTAATTAACAAGGGATGAATGAGCATTTTGAGACAGTTAATCGCACGTGTCATTAATAATCAAGAAAACAGGTTAATGAAACTGATTAATATTAGTCTGTCAATTTTCATGATAATAATTATCAGTATTCATCACAGTGATGATGTACTCATTACGTAATGTAACGTTAATTGACCTTATTAGGGGAAGGCGTCATTTAATTTTGGATGTTCATTAGTCATATTATTCATTTTAATGTCACGTATTTCACGCGTAACTTTAATAAGCTGTCATTTTTGTCTATTCGTATCCCTTATTCAGCAATGTTTCATTACTTCCATCTTACTTTCTTCAATACCCCTTTCAAACCTTTTATTGTCGACTTTCGTCTCAGCGCTGAATGACCTCATATGTCCAGTGCTTGGCCTTTGGCCTAAACCCTATGTTCAGTTTAATTTATTCCTCGTAAATATTGACTCAAGCATTTTGGGGGGTTTGGCCTAAACCCTATGTTTCAGTTTAATTTCCTCCTCGTAAAATAGTGACTATATTAAATTTGTTAATAAAGTAAAAAACAAAAAAAAAAGAAGAAACGACTGAATTTACAGCAACTCTAGAAAATTGGAAAAAATTGTTTTATAAAATTAATATATAAAATCGTTACACTTTTCAAAACTAAAAATGTTCTTGAATTTCTGTTTATTTGTATTTTACGAAATCAAGTGAGATATATTGCGTAACTATTTTTTTTCCTTTACTGAAAGGGCTGTGAATACTGATATATCTATATATATATATATATATATATATATATATATATATATATATATATATATATATATATATATATATATATATCGACGGTCAAAACATCGAATCGGAGAGAGAGCAAACGAGCGCTGTCCTGTTTTGGAAAGGTTGATTATATACCCACATTCCGCTCAGGCCGACCATGTTTGCCCGCAGGGCAAAACAAAATAAAGAACGTAAGGCCTATATTATTTTTAAAATATGAAACCGCTGGTAACTTACTGCGTGACGAGTGTATCAGACATTTGCCAGAACATTGATTGAACGTTACATAGGTCTAGGTGATGAGTGAACGAACCCATTACCGATGTATCCGCGGAGTTTATCGTTGTTAGTTTTGTATTTAAGCTCAAGGTTTATAGAATACATAATCTATAGACTTTGTCTAAAGTCACTGTGTATTTCAGTCGAGGCTTAGCGAGCAAAGTCGTTTCCATAACTACAGATCCTCAGGTAATCAGGATGAACCAGAAATGCATCATATGCAGCGGCTTATCCATTTCGAGTCTTTTCACATTCATATAAATACGCTCATCTGTTCTGAGAGTATCTTTAACTGTAAAAATATGAAGCCTGAAGAAAGGATCCAGGGGTATTATTGAATTACTCCTTGGAGATCGTTCTTGCTTATGATCACAGTGGTATTAAATGATAAACGAAGAAATCTAAATTACATCCATCGCTTCCCGTTTTCTTTACGCAAGTGGTTGTTCAGTGGTGTTGTTATTACTGTCGATACCCTCCGTGTTTTCTTTATGTCACTTCCCGTTTTCTTCATGCAACTAATTGTTCAGTTGTGTTTTTATTATGGTCGTCATCCTCTACGTTTTCTTTATATCCCATCCCGTTTTCTTCACTTATCTGGTTGTTCAGCAGTACCTTTATTACTGTCGATACCCTCTACGTTTTCTTTATTCCCCTCCCGTTTTCTTCATACAGCAAGTCGTTCAGTTGTGTTTTTATTATGGTCGTAATCCTCGATGTTTTCTTTATTTCCCTTCCCGTTTTCTTCACGCAACTAGTTGTTCGGTTGTGTCATTATTATTGTCGTCATCCTCTACGTTTTCTTTATTTCCCTTCCCTTTTCTTCCTACAGCAAGGCGTTCAGTAGTGTCGTTGTTATTGTCGTTAACTTATACGTTTTCTGTATTTCACTTCCCGTTTTCTTCATGCAACTGCGTCTACCGTTTTCCGACTGGTCTGTGAGACGCCCACATGTTCTCACACAGCTATTTACATAAGAAAATCTTTATCCGGCCTGGAAATCCTTATTGGAATAGAAGGATATTTCCAGGGACATTCGAATTTCCATGAATGCTGGTCACATTCAGTTATCCACATGGAATAGGGTTGGCTGGTTCTCTTTACGTCAGGCGAATGTCGTATAATTCTACGCTCTATCGAGTCTTTCCAATGTCTTCTCATTTGCGTTTCGTGATGGCTGGAAAATTGCCTGAGTTGGGGCTTTCCGTTAAGCAAATGGTGGTCAATTTAGGTAGAAATGTTTTCATGTTGTTTCAGTTTCCAGTTCCTTTTAGTTTTCTGCAAAAGAAAACTATTGTGGGGGCTTTCCCAGATATTAGAAAATACTGGGGCTAGAGGGCTGCAAATTGGTATGTTGATGACCCACCCTCCAGTCATCAAACGTACCAAATTGTAACCCTCTACCCTCAGTAGTTTTGATTTGATTTAAGGTTAAAGTTTGCCTTGATCGTACTTGTTGTACGGGCTTTCTCTGTTCGCCCGCAGATCTTAAAAACTACTCAGGCTAGAGCGCTGCAAACTGGTATGTTGATGACCCACCCTCCAGTCATTAAACGTACCAAATTGCAACCTTCTAACTTCAGTAGTTTTTATTTGAGTTAAAGTTAAAGTTAGCCTTCATCTTACTCCTAGCAACGTTATACATACCAACAACATTAGCCACGCTGGACCATGGCTGAGTTTCACGGGCCTCTGCTGAGAGGTTTATGGGACGTGGCTGAGGCTACCACCGTACAGAAATCTTTATTTTTTACTTGTTTTAGTAGCATAGGATTTAATGAGATTTCTATCAACACAATGTCAGGTTATATGAAGAAGATTTTTGCTGATTGACAAATGTTAACTTATGATTTATTGAATAAAGTAAACTTTCATCAAAGGATATATTAGGTATTGATATATTTTCCTTTTTCTTTCAGCCTTCAGCTACCTGGCCTTAGGGCGAATGGGTTACCGGTAAGGTGAGTTCTGAATCACTTTCGCGTCACATTCTTTTATTTAAAATATGATTTTGAGAATTTTTGTTTTCAGTATTATTCTTAATATATTCTCTGTCTGTCTGTCTGTCAGCAAGAAGACTAATAAAGATTATGACCGTATTATGTGGCAAATTTCCAACACGCTGTATAACGCAGAGGTCTTCCATTTTTCTTTTATTTATTTATTTATTTATTTATTTATTTACTTATTTATTTATTTATTGATTGATTGATTGATTTATTTATTTATAACTTACTTTCTTTCCGAAAACAGTTGTTAAATGCGTTGTAAGTTAATGTTATTGTTATAAATTCACGATTGCATGTTTAACTTGTAATCGGTTTTGTGTTGCATATTTTTATTTATTTATTTATATATTGACGTATTTATTTCCTTATTTATATATATTTTTGTAGCTGGAAACATGTGGCGTTTCCTCTGAACAACATGTTATTTCCTAGATGACAATACGAGTTTCCAACAAATAATACCATTTAATGTTCGACCACGGACGATTTTGGAATAATCAAGCAGTCGTTCAACGAACCCAATTACGATAGTTGTGGATATGAACCCTCTGATACGTAGTTCACCAAACTGCACATGCGCAGTCTGTTTAGGGAAAATACTGTAATTAAAGGAAAATTATTTGGCCTTCAGATATCCAACTTTGAGGTCATTAAGGCGTTGACATTCAACAAAACTTACACAGACGTTAAATTACTTTCTTTATGAAGACAGATCTAATGAAAGTGTAATTTACATAGAATAGCGAACGATTATTTCATTTATATCGATTAAGTTTGTAAACCGGGGCGTTTGGCAAACTTTACAGTTTGAATCACTAAAATTCTGACTTTGATATTGTCGACAGAAGAAGTTTGAATAATTATTTTGGACGATGGAATTAACCTTGTCTGTATTCTCGCTCTTGAGGCGAGGTTTCAGTGAATACAAATGTTATTCTGTATTCCTAATTATAGCCTACAGAGACTTTTAAAATGATGTCCGATTAATGGACGATTTTGAGTTTAATCAAAAAATTATTAATTAAGACCAGTTTTTCATTGATTAATGCTTTGAAATGAAAGATGCCTGACATTAATGTCTGGGTGGTATTTCAAAGTTATTCAAGTATTGCTAAGAGAGAGAGAGAACCTTATATTAGTGTCTTAGTAATATTTTGAAGATATTCAGATATTGTCAAGTTGAGATTAGATTATTAACTAGTTTAAATTCCAAACAGTGGGAGGTGTGTGAGTATGCTTGTGTGTGTTAGAGAGAGAGAGAGAGAGAGAGAGAGAGAGAGAGAGAGAGAGAGAGAGAGAGAGAACCTTATATTGAAGTTTGAATAATATTTTGAAGATATTCAGATACTGTCAAGTTAAGAATAAATTATTAACTAGTCTAGATTCTAAACAGTACGAGAAGTGGGTGTCAGAGTTTAGACTTTTCTTAGATAGTGACCCCTTTACTATAAATCAGAGCAGAAGTTAAGTATATCTTAGTTCAACAAGACCACTGAGCTGATTAACAGCTCTCCTAGTGCTGGGCCCGAAGGATTGGATATTTGCACTTGGCTAGGAACCAATTGCTTACTTAGCAACGCGACCTACAGCTTATCGTGGGAACGAACCACATCACATCGAGAAATGAATTTCTAATCACCAGACATAAATTCCTCTGATTCCGCGTCGGCAGAGCCGGGTGAGCGAACTCAGGCTACCAGGTTGGTAGTCATTTGGGGTGACTATCTAGGAATGATCCGGTAATTCTAAAAGGCTGATAAATATGCGGCGCCAGAATACGTACATTTCTTTTGCTCGATCATCATATCCGGAAATGTGTATTTCTGGCCGTTTGAAAAATATTGCAGCGGAGGCTTAACTTGAAACTAATTAGTCTAATTAGATTAATTAGAGTTCACTGCTCTTCAGAATATGATTAATTTTCTTAGAATATTACTAAATCTTTGAGATTACATAATGACTTAATTGTGATTTTTTCCAACACGGCTTGGTATCATATTTGTAATAGTGTTTCATGCAGAAGCAGATTTATATGAAAGGTTCTGTTCAGTATTCTAAGTGTATAATATATATATATATATATATATATATATATATATATATATATATATATATATATATATATATATATATCATATATATATATATGTATATGACGGGTCTTTCTTTAGGGAATATATATTTATATATTTATTATTTTATTATTATTATTTTTTCAAATTGTAGAATTAAACTCCAGAGAAAAATATGCTGGGGTAAATTATGCAATGCATAAGTAAAGTCGAAATCATAGGCCTACATCTCTATATTGATGCAATACTCTCTAAAACATAAAAGACAGCGTTTAGTATATTAGCGTAGGTATATAAGACGATAACGATACGTGGATGGGTGACCACATAATCTGTTCACGCCGAGAGAGAGAGAGAGAGAGAGAGAGAGAGAGAGAGAGAGAGAGAGAGAGAGAGAGAGAGAGAGAGGAGAGGGGGGTGGCGGAATTCTCTGAAGTATTAAATGTGAACGCATATATGATTCACAGAATCAGTGGAGAGAGAGAGAGAGAGAGAGAGAGAGAGAGAGTTACAAGGAGTTACAAGGATTAGGATGTCTCAAAGACTTACTAACCCATCCTAAGAGGAGATATTGTGTGCTCAGTCATCTCTAGGAGCAGGTTTTACTGTTCATTCACAGTGTCCTCATAATGATTTTGTCTAGCTTTCTTTTAAACTCTTCTTCCACAATGTTGCTGTTTACAACTTCTTTCTGGTGGCAGTTATTCCACGTGTCACATATCTTGTATGTAAAGAAGTTCCCACAGAAGGATGTGTTGCATCTCTTCAGTTCTAGTTTCCATCCATTATTTCTTGTCTGGTTTTCGTGTAACGTAAGAGAGAGAGAGAGAGAGAGAGAGAGAGAGAGAGAGAGAGAGAGAGAGAGTGGTCTCTTACACAAGCAGTTATGTATTTTGTAATAAAAATGTCCGCCCCGAAAGGAATGTATATATATTTTTCCCCCACCTTATTGTTACATAACTTTCAGTTTTCCTTTGCGAACCCATTTTGTGTTCCGAGAGTTGGCTTGAGAATAAAGTATATATTATTGTAGGTGGGTAACTCCCACAAAACAGTGAAAAAAATCATTTACATTTTTTCTCTTTTTTTAATTCCAAGGATAGCGGTTTCAAACAAATGTGTTTAGATGTAACTTCCGAATTATTATCTTTTTTTCCTTGATTTTTGTGAGGACAGTAAAGTAGGGGGACTATTGTATTAGTAATATCGTAAAGAACAGAAACTCCTTAACAATTCTTGATGGCATTTCTCATTCCTTTTGGAATTTTGTTTTTTTGGGAATGCCTGTGTTTGCAATATATTCTTTTCGTCTGAAAGTCTTGCATGCAATTCATTTCCAGTCTTAGCTCTGGAAACTATGATTAGACTTATAAATTCATCTCCTTTGTTTGATGTAAATGGAAGTTCAATGTTTCAAGGTGAACTAAAAAAATGAATAAATCTATAAATAAATAAATAAGAAATAAGAAAAAAACAATAGCAAATAAATCAGGCTTATAATAAAAAAAGAAGAGAAAAAAAGGCAATAGCAAAATTGGAGACCCAATAATAATAATAATAATAATAATAATAATATAATAATAATAATAATATAATATAATAAGATTTTAAATTAAATAGAAATAATGAAAAAACGAAGACGAAATAGTTGATAATAATAATATCAAAATATTTTTTTTTTTCACAGCGGTATTTTCCATTGTTCGCTTTTTACCACTCGCTCAAAGATCACGTTGAAACCTGAGGTCCTCATCACCCTTGGGAACTTTTTGTTCTCAATTACCGCGGTGCTGCCGTTCCCTCGGGCTGTTAATTATAGCCGCCTGCCCAGGTGCCTTTTTATATCTTGACTCCATTTTTATATGGATGGTTTTACCGTCCTTTCTCTCTCTCTCTCTCTCTCTCTCTCTCTCTCTCGAAATCACTTATTTTAATTACTAAAAACAAATCAAAACACTAGAGAGAGAGAGAAGAGAGAGAGAGAGAGAGACAGAGACAGAGACAGAGAGAGAGAGGGGGCGAGAAGAGAGAGATTTTAAATTTTCTAAAGCTGAAAATCACTTACTAAAAACTATTATAAACAATCAAACACTAAAAATAGAGAGAGAGAGACTTACCTTACCTTACCTTACCTTACATCTTGTTCGGGTTGCCCCAGGTCCCTCAGTGTGAGGCACCTCTAATGTCTACCAGAGAGTTGCTAGTACATCTTCCGGTATATTTTGCATCTTCCAATCTTGGATGGTCTGGGATGCAGTTTAGATATTGTCGAGCTTATTCTTAAACACATCTACGCTCACTCCTGATATATTCCTCAGATGAGCTGGCAACGCATTGAATAGACGCTGCATTATCGATGCTGGTGCGTAGTGGATTAATGTCCTGTGCTTTCCTTATTTTTCCTGGTATATTTTTGGGCACTATTAATCTACTCTGCTTGCTCTTTCTGATATTTTTAGTTCCATGATATTTTCTGCTATTCCTTCTATCTGTTTCCATGCCTGAATTATCATGTAGCGTTCTCTTCTCCTTTCCAGACTATATAATTTTAAGAATTGTAGTCTTTCCCCAGTAGTCTAGGTCCTTAACTTCTTCTATTCTAGCTGTAAAGGACCTTTGTTACACTCTATTTGTGCAATATCCTTTTGATAGTGTGGGTACCATATCATATTGCAATATTCAAGTGGACTACGAAAATATGTTTTATAAAGCATAATCATGTGTTCAGCTTTTCTTGTTTTGAAGTGCCGTAACAACATTCCCATTTTGCTTTACATTTTGCCAACAGAGTTGCTATTTGATCATTGCATAACATGTTCCTATTCATCATCACACCAAGGTCTTTAACTGCTTCCTTATTTGTGATGGTCTCATTATTAGGTCCCTTATATGCATATAGCTTTCTTTCTCTGTCTCCATAGTTTATTGATTCAAATTATCAGAGTTAAATACCATCCTATTTACCTCTGCCCAATCATATACTTTGTTAAGGTCTCTTTGTAGAGCGTTCCTATCTTCATCACAAGTAATTTCTCTACTTATTCTTGTGTCATCTGCGAAACTACTCACTACCGAATCCTTAACATTATTGTCTATGTCTTCAATCATAATAACAAACAGTATTGCAGCTAACACGTACCTTGCGGCACACCGGATATTACCTTGGCTTCATCCGATTTCTCGTCGTTTGCAATAACTATCTGTTTTCTGTTGTGTAAAAATTCTTTTAACCATCTTCCTACTTTATCCACGATATTGTGTTTTCTAATTTCTTCGCTAATATATTATGGTCTACTTTATCAAAAGCTTTTGCAAAGTCTAAATAAACCACATCTGTTTCATTTCCGCTTTTCATATTTTTATTGAATATGTTTCACGGTGGACTAAACAGTTTGGGTTTGTGTACTTTTTCCGGGTACGAAACCATGTTTGTCCTTTATTAAACAAATTATTTTTTATTAAATGTTTCATAATATTTTTCTTCATTACCCTTTCATACACTTTCATTATATGTGATGTTAGACTCACAGGCCTATAATTACTTGCCTCTAGTCTTGATCCACTTTTGAAAGTAGGGGTAAATATACGCTAATTTGTGCTCATCATATATCTTGCCTGTATCTACACTTTGTCTTAATAATATTGCAAGTGGCTTTGGCGATAGAATGAACTACTTTCTTCTTTAACAAAATAGCAGGAATTCCATCAGGCCCTGCAGCAGCTCCATTTTTTAATTTCATTAATAGCCTGCACAATATCAGCTTCATTAATATCTATGTCAGCTAAATTATTCACTATTTTTCATCCCTTACTTCTATTATCATTATCTTCATTATCTATTCTAGGGGTGAATTCTCTCTTATAATCGTTCTGCCAGTATGTTGCAAATTTCCTTTTTTTCATTCGTTAATCTCCCTTCAATTCTCAGAGGGCCTATTTCTATTCTTCTTTTATTCATCTTCTTCGCATATGAGTTATAATAGTTTGGGGTTTTGCTTGATATTTAATAGGGTTTTTTCTTCCAAGTCCCGTTTTTCATTTTCTTTTGATTGTATAATAACTTTTTTCTGCATTTTCTATCTTACTTTTTAGTTCTATAACTTTCCATGCATTTTTTTCTTTTGCAAGACCTTTTTTCCACTTTCTGATTTTCTGGAACAAGATTCTTCTGTCTCTTGGTATGCATGAATGATGTTTTACTTTTCTTCTTCGGTATATATTTTTTCCACTATTATCTCCAATATTTTATATAATATCTCCGTATTTACCCTTATGTCATCACTTACGAAAATGTTATCCCAATCTTGTTTAATTCTTCGTTATTTCTGACCATTTATATTTTTACTGTAGAAGTTGTATTTTCCATATCCTTCCCAACTTTTTTCATTTCTTGCTTATCTCTATTTTCACTTGCTTTGGAATGAACTGTTAATTCTATGACATTATGGTCTGAAATACTCGCATTATAAACTATTATTTCTTTAACATAATTCATCTCGTTCACAAATACTAGGTCTAAAAGTATTTTCCTTTCTTGTTGGGCAGGTGATTATTTGTTGAATGTTGTATTCTAGTAGCATATCTAATAGCGTTTTCAAATTGCCTCTTATCTTCTGCACTACTATTACTCTCTTTTTTATATGTATAAGTACAACCACAATCTCCTATTCGTTCTTTTCCCATTCTACGAAAGGAAAGTTGAAGTCACCAGATAGGAGAATAGTCCAAGTCCTTGTGATTTCTTACATATATCATCCAATTTTTCAATTATTAAGTCAAACTCTTTAGTATTAGGAGGTCTATATATTACTATGTTCATCAATTTTTCAGATTCAAATTCTACCGCTATTAGTTCACATTCTGAGTTACTATATTTCTCATATATTTTTCCTTGTTTTTTGTCTTTCCCATATATTGCGGTTCCCCCTTGATTCCTATTTTTTTCTATCTGATCTATAAGTTTGGAACCCTTTTATTTGGTCATCATTCCCAGTCTCTTGGGAATACCAGGTTTCACTTATATTCATTATATCTATTTTCTTTTCATTTTGGGTTGTTCTTCTAAGTACTCTATTTTTCTTTTGAGTTACTCGTAACTAAACCCTGCGCATTCATCACTATGATGGTTTGCGTGTTTTCCCTCCTTCATTTAATACTGATAGTAATAGGATTTTCCCATGTCTCTTTCCTGTTCTGGTATGTTGTTCTTTTTTTCATTTCAGAAATTCTGACATTAAAAATCCAACTTTTCCATAATATTTGATCTTCCTTCATCATAATTATTCATTTTGTGTCTGAATCTGCAAATTTTCTCCGTTTCTGCAATATCCTCTTGCATAATAAATACAGTTATTATCTCTTGAGTAGAATTTCGGAGCTGATGGCTTTGAAATTCTTTGCTGACACCTCTGCATATCTCATTGGTGGTTTGCTTTTCTCTTTTACCTGATATTCTTGATTTCTCTCTTTATTTGTTTCTTTCTTATTTTGGATTTTATTACTTGGTTGGTTATTTATTTTGATTATGATTCATGGCTACAGGGTGCATATATTTGCATTTTTTGTCGAACTTACATCCTTTTCCTTCTTTTAGGTTTTTACATATTTTTGGATGCAGATCTCTGCAATCATCCCCATATCCATCTAAGTATGCACATTTACCATATATTTCATAGTTTGACATATCTTAGATGTTTGTAGTAACATCTTTCTCCAAATCTGCAATTCCCTCTTTTCAAAAGGTTGCAGATTTTGTCTTTCTTGTCTATTTTTTCCTCTTTCCCGTCATTGTATAGATCTGGGTAGAGCCTCTCGGGATTTGCTTTTCTGTTGTCATATCGTAATTTTATTTCTCGTAGGTATGCTGCTTTATTGCCTCATATGTAGTATCAATGAGTATCTCTGCATCCATACTTTTATCTTGTTCTTTGTTTCCTTATTTTTTTTCTGTCATTTCATTTTTGTTTACTTCTCTTCCGTTTTTCCTCTTCTTCTTTTTCTCTTCTTCTTCCTCTTCCTCTTCTTCTTCATCCTCAACTATTTGTACATTCAATCTTGATTTAATAACATTGTCTATCCATGATAGACATGTTGAACAAAAAATTCTTGTATCTTTTCTCAAATCTTGTATTACCTCAGCACACTGTGGATGGGTCGGAATGTTGCATGCAGCACATTTTCTGATTAGGTTTGTGGATTGACTATGCTATACCAAACCTTACACAGTTTGCATGCTTTTTGGCATTCTTTTTCCTAATGCATCAATTAGTATATTCACAAGATTCACCTTATTCATTTTCTTTGTCGGAATATGTTGGTTTATGTATATTTTCTTTATGAGTCTCTTGCACCACTTGGATTTTATTTTGGAACTTCTTCTTTAATTATTTTCAAGATGTTTTCATTAGATTTGTTCCAGTTTGAAGGATTATATCCTTCTAATATATCTATGAATGCTTTTGTATCTTTTTGGTTAGGACTGTTGCTGATTTCATAGATGAGAAATGCCAGTTCCCTTCCTGCTACCTCATCGTATTGCGAATCTGCTAGACACGCCAAATTACGCCACCTTTTTCCCGCAGTTGGAGCTTACTGCCATCTTGTTCTGATTTATAGTATTACACTTGATAAACTAACTTAGAAGAACGCTTTATCCTACTATTTTCACACTAATCTTTTCACCGATAGTTCACGAACACTTCTAGATATTTCTCAAAATTCTAGTCGTATGTTAAAACTTGTGATATCTGTTGATTATTGTGACTTCACGCGGGTACGTCTCACCAAGCAAGATGGCTACTACGAGAGAGAGAGAGAGAGAGAGAGAGAGAGAGAGAGAGAGAGAGAGAGAGATTTAAATTTCCTAAAGCTGAAATCACTTACTAAACTATTATAAACAATCAAATACTAAAGATAGATAGATAGATAAATAGATAGATAGATAGATAGATAGATAAATAGAGAGAGAGAGAGAGAGAGAGAGAGAGACTGCGTTACGCAATCACTTCAGTTGGTTTGATGTTACATTTAATTTATTCATAATTCTGCCCTGATTATTATCAGACGCGATCAACAAGTATCATCTGAATGCAGCCGTAACTGACGTCATTTCTCATTACACAAAGAATGACCAGTATCATACGAGGACTTCATAGCGGTTCCGTTATTCCGTATTCATCTGTACCTTAATTGATGGAAGCTTCATAAAAGTAAAAAAGTGGACTTTAGACCTCACAGATTTGATTCAGACAACTAACATCAAATACAGATGGTTGTGACCTAGAAACCCAGTGGTATATTTATTCATATGGTTTATCTTGCTACATTATAATGCGTTTATATCGTGTATATATATATATATATATATATATATATATATATATATATATATATATATATATATATATATATACACACACACACCCGCACACACACACACACACACACACACAGATATATATATATATATATATATATATATATATATATATACATATATATATATATATATATATATATATATATGTATGTATGTATGTATGTATATGATATATATCAGAACAATGAAGCCCTTCACTTTCTCTCAGCAAATCATCAGGGATGAGACTGCTAGCCTCACCCTTTAACCTTGAACCCAGGAAACGTCGGCACCTATTTACATCTGGGTGAACTGGTGGACGGTCGACCAGGAGTGGTCCATGGACCTAGCGAACGCAGACCATCTGTTGCTGAGAACCAAGAGTAATCACACTGCCCATCATGTTTCCCTACTTTCCGATCCCCTACCTACCCCTCCCACACCCAGGGTGGACAAATAGGTTTACAGGAGGTGGGTGGATGGCATTTCTCTCCTACCTACCCCATACCAATCGGCCCGGACAAACCGGTTTCCGGAGGTGGATGGATGTGCCATTTTTCCTTTACCTACCCTGCCCCCATTCGGGATGGACAAACAAAAAGATCCACTTGGATTTTATAATTATATATGCCCTTATGACTAACTCTGAATAATATTGTTTGTATATCAATCCAACCTTCCAAAGATCATGGTACTTTCAGTCCTTAAAAAATACTGAATTTCTCAGTCATACAAAAACCTTTCTAAAATGCTTTCATTATGCAATCCATTTTTCATCTATCCAGTTTATCTGTAATTGAAAAAAAAATCTATTAACATTGACTGATTTTGTTCTCGAAATAATTAAGAAAAGTCATTATCACATGAACCTGTTTAGCTAGTCAGTCACAAATGTCATATCTTAACAAAAATTTTCGTACATATACAATCACTCACAAGTGTCATATATCATAAAATGATAATAATAATGAAAATAATATCCGATTTTCCGGCCGAGCTATCTAGTCAATCGATCAGAAATATTCTAATTCATTTGAACAGCTAAATGCTTCATTTGTCCCTGTTCTAATTTTGCGACGAATTGCTATTCCAATCACACTTAATAGTGCTTGCTGCTGTCAACGATATATGCCATGCCACCACCGGACCGTGCTTCAAGTTTCATGGGCAGCGGCTCACACAGCATTGTACCGAGACCACCAAAAGAGAGATCTGTTTTCGGTGGCCTTGAATAGACGCTGTAGCGGCCATTTTTTTATTTTTTTTTATTAATGAACTCGCGTCTTGGATCTTCGTTTATTCCACTGCTTTATATCTCTTCATCATTATCATCTTTAACGTCATCGTTATCAACAGCATTGCAAGGTCATTCATTCCTACTGCTTTTATTTCATTGATATAATCTTTGATGTCCTGCTTCACGCAGTGCATTAATCAAGAGAGTTTTTATTTTTTTAGTTTAATTAACTTTTTCTTTTTTCTTTTTGCTCGTCGTAAAATCTCCCATGAATAAGTACTAATTAAATACTAAATAAACTCGCCTTACGTAACTTTGCAAAGCTGCTAAAATACAACACTAACCAGAAAACCTATATGAAACTTGTCTTTTTTTTTGGATCGACTTCAAAATATAACAGCTATTATATTCTCTGAAAACATCGATAGTACTTGTCATCATAACATGGATGACGTCACCTGCGCATATCACATAGCGCAGAAATGCAGTCAGATATGCAGATATGATCTCTCTCTCTCTCTCTCTCTCTCTCTCTCTCTCTCTCTCTCTTCTTTATGACGCAAGTAAAGTAATGGCCTCTTGATTATCAATATCTGAAATAATGGCTTACCAATTTCATCCATTATTTTTATTAGCCAACGACAAGTTTGAAAAGAAAATTGATTAAAGAAAATACGAATATTTTATACGTCCAATAATTAATACATTTATTGCTGTATTCATCTGCATACGAATGAATATCGAAATGTATTATCCAATGTTGCAGGATGTGTATTAGCCGAGTCTTTCTATAATTAATCTGCTACGTCAACGTACATGTAACTGCCTAAGTTAACCGAACACCTCAATTACTGCTATGTTAACATTGCATCGTTAGGCTAATTCGCTTATTACTGCCTAGCCAGGATGTAGGCTACGATTGTCCGCCGGGTATATTATATATAGCTGCTATTTACCTCATATAAATATAGGTGACTCTGTTTCTGATACTTGTATATTGCTGAATTATTTAATTGTATAAAGCATAATTTTTATGAGTTATCTGTGAAAGCCATTGAGATGGCTATTCGTCTGCCCATCCACACTTTTCATTTCAAAGATATGTAAGTAATGAGAGAGAGAGAGAGAGAGAGAGAGAGAGAGAGAGAGAGAGAGAGAGAGATTTTGTTTTAATGTAATTATTGCGCACATTGGCGTCAGATATTTGAGTAACAATAATTTTCTTTATATCTATATAGTGATTAGGTTATACCAAAAGTATTCACGAACATGATAAATTTTTAGGCCTGAGAGAGAGAGAGAGAGAGAGAGAGAGAGAGAGAGAGAGAGAGAGAATGGGTTAACTACGTAAATGCAAAATTCCCTTCAGACAGCAATAACTTTTCTACGCGTTATTCAACCACTCGGACGGACGACTCTTTATTGAAGGAATTACATTTAATCGAAAACTTCCTATTCCAAGACTGACCAGTTCCTGGAATCCTTGATCAGCGAGCAGATCGAGCGAGATAAACATATTATGATGTTGAAAGCTGCAGATGATGCAAAGGAAGTTTATTAGACCACAACAAACAAAACAAAGCAAGCATGTGTTGATGGATGCCTTGGACATTTTTGCCTACATCTACCTGGACCCCCCCCCCCCCCACCCCTCCCCGCCCCCCTCCCACCCCCCACCCCCCAAAAATGGTATTCATGCAGGTTAATCCTACGACCTGACCCATTTTGGTTCCTCCTGACAACAGTGTACACCTACAATGGGAACTTCCTTTTTTTAATTTTTTTTTTTTACCTTCCTCTTTTCATTTGTCCCATTATTCAACAGAGAGAGAGAGAAAGAGAGAGAGAGAGAGAAAGGTAAGGGCAGAGGAAAGGAAGGGTGTCAGTTATTCTCTTTTTAATCATTCCCTCTCCTCTCTGTTATCGTTTTCTTTTGTGTCATTTCCTCGTTTTTATCTTAGTTTTCCTTATATTCCATCATTTGGCTAATTGTATTCGTTTTTATTTGTCTGATTGTTTGAGAGAGAGAGAGAGAGAGAGAGAGAGAGAGAGAGAGAGAGAGAGAGAGAGAGAGAGGAGTTTCTCATTTCTTGTTAATCAATAAACATAGAGAGGGAGAGAGAGAGAGAGAGAGAGAGAGAGAGAGAGAGAGAGAGAGAGAGGATCATATCCGTACATCTGACTCCATTTCTGTTTCGATTTGCACATATGACGTCGTCCACGATTTCATGACGTGTGCCCTATCAATTAATAAAAGAAAGAAAAAAAAGCAAAGTAATATTCAGGAGAGATTACAAAAGAAGAAAATCCAGAGCTCTGTCCAGAGTCATTCCATCCTGCCCAAATCTCTGAATTATGAGTGGCTCTCATGTCATTCGGGTTTGCTTTCCATCTTTGCACTACTGGGAAGTAGAGAGGTCTATGCGATAATAAAATATAATGATAATAATAATAATAATAATAATAATAATAATAATAATAATAATAATAATAATAATAATAATAATAATAATGCATGAAAGTTTCATAATAGCTTGAGTCGCTAAAATGGTGAAAAAATCATCGATGGTGAGGGTGTAAATAAAATTATATATATATATATATATATATATATATTATATATATATATATATATATATATATATATATATATATATAGTATATGTATATATGTATATATATATATATATATATATATATATATATATATATATATAATATATATATATATATACAGAATGATATCTTTCGAGAATCTGCTCAAGTCTCCTTTATAATCTCAGACTCTGATAATAATAATAAAATAATAATAATAATAATAATAATATAATAATAATAATAATAATAATAATAATAGCAAATCATGCTGATGAGATCTGACTTTGAGTAAACTGAAAGAGATGGCAGAAAAAAGCTAAGAAGCAAGAAAACAAGGGAGGAACTCAACGAGAAATACAAAGTACAAGAGAGGGGATTAAACAACACAATAGAAGATGTAAAACAGAGGCTTAAGGCCAACGCACATAAGATCCAACGGTACATAAACAGGAATAAGGGATACCAACAGAACAAACTATTCGGAACCAACCAGAAAAGACTATACAGCCAACTAAGAGGGGAAGACAACCACCCAGAAATTCCTGAAGCCGAACCAAGTAAGAGACTCTGGGAAAACATATGGAGCAATCCGGTATCACACAACAAACATGCAACATGGCTCCAGGAAGTCAAGGAAGAAGAAACAGGGAGAATAAAACAAGATTCACAGACATCACGACAGACACAGTCAGACACCAACTAAAGAAAATGCCAAACTGGAAAGCCCCAGGTCCCGATGAAGTCCATGGATACTGGCTCAAAAACTTCAAGGCTGCCCTACACCCACGAATAGCAGAACAAAATCCAGCATTGTATCTCAAATCACCAAGCACCCAAATGGATGACACAGGGAAGAAACCTCCTTAGTACAAAAAGACAAGAGTAAGGGAAATATAGCCAGTAACTACAGGCCTATCACCTGCCTACCAAAAATGTGGAAGTTACTAACAGGTATCATCAGTTGAAAGGCTATACAACTACCTAGAGGAGAACAAAACCACCCCATCCATCCCCCACCAACAGAAAGCTGCAGAAGGAAGTGTAGGGGCACAAAAGACCAGCTCCTGATAGACAAAATGGTAATGAAGAACAGTAGGAGAAGGAAAACCAACCTAAGCATGGCATGGATAGACTATAAGAAAGGCTTCGACATGATACCACACACATGGCTAATAGAATGCCTGAAAATATATGGGGCAGAGGAAAATACCATCAGCTTCCTCAAAAATACAATGCGCAACTGGAATACAATACTTACAAGCTCTGGAATAAGACTAGCAGAGGTAATATCAGAGAGGGATCTTCCAGGGCGACTCACTGTCCCCACTACTCTTCGTAGTAGCCATGATTCCCATGACAAAAGTACTACAGAAGATGGATGCCGGTACCAACTCAAGAAAAGAGGCAACAGAATCAACCATCTGATGTTCATGGACGACATCAAGCTGTATGGTAAGAGCATCAAGGAAATAGATACCCTAATCCAGACTGTAAGGATTGTATCTGGGGACATCAGGATGGAGTTTGGATAGAAAAATGCGCCTTAGTCAACATACAAAAAGGCAAAGTAACGAGAACTGAAGGGATAAAGCTACCAGATGGGAGCAACATCAAACACATAGATGAGACAGGGTACAAATACCTGGGAATAATGGAAGGAGGAGATATAAAACACCAAGAGATGAAGGACACGATCAGGAAAGAATATATGCAGAGACTCAAGGCGATACTCAAGTCAAAACTCAACGCCGGAAATATGATAAAAACCTGCCTTAAACACATGGGCAGTGCCAGTAATCAGATACAGCGCAGGAATAGTTGGAATGGACGAAGGCAGAAACTCCGCAGCATAGATCAGAAACCAGGAAACATATGACAATACACAAAGCACTACACCCAAGAGCAAATACGGACAGACTATACATAACACGAAAGGGAAGGAGGGAGAGGACTACTAAGTATAGAGGACTGCGTCAACATCGAAAACAGAGCACTGGGGCAATATCTGAAAACCAGTGAAGACGAGTGGCTAAAGAGTGCATGGGAAGAAGGACTAATAAAGCAGACGAATGACCCAGAAATATACAAGACAGGAGAAAGACAGAAAGAACAGAGGACCGGCACAACAAACCAATGCACGGACAATACATGAGACAGACTAAAGAACTAGCCAGCGATGACAATTGGCAATGGCTACAGAGGGGAGAGCTAAAGAAGGAAACTGAAGGAATGATAACAGCGGCACAAGATCAGGCCCTAAGAACCAGATATGTTCAAAGTACGATAGGCGGAAATAACATCTCTCCCATATGTAGGAAGTGCAATACGAAAAGTGAAACCATAAACCACATAGCAAGTGAATGCCCGGCACTTGCACAGAACCAGTACAAAAAGAGGCATGATTCAGTAGCAAAAGCCCTCCACTGGAGCCTGTGCAAGAAACATCAGCTACCTTGCAGTAATTAGTGGTACGAGCACCAACCTGAAGGAGTGATAGAAAACGATCAGGCAAAGATCCTCTGGGACTATGGTATCAGAACGGATAGGGTGATACGTGCAAACAGACCAGACGTGACGTTGATTGACAAGGTCAAGAAGAAAGTATCACTCATTGATGTCGCAATACCATGGGACACCAGAGTGAAGGAGAAAGAGAGAGAAAAATATCGGATAAGTATCAAGATCTGAAAATAGAAATAAGAAGGATATGGGATATGCCAGTGGAAATCGTACCCATAATCATAGGAGCACTAGGCACGATCCCAAGATCCCTGAAAAGGAATCTAGAAAAACTAGAGGCTGAAGTAGCTCCAGGACTCATGCAGAAGAGTGTGATCCTAGAAACGGCACACATAGTAAGAAGAGTGATGGACTCCTAAGGAGGCAGGATGCAACCCGGAACCCCACACTATAAATACCACCCAGTCGAATTGGAGGACTGTGATAGAGCAAAAAAAAAAAAAAAAAAAAAAAAAAAAATAATAAGATTAAACATCTAATAAAACATTTGGCACAACACAATGGATTCTCCCAATCTCAGTCTATAATAATGACATTGAAAATTATAATAACAAATGGATTCTCCATATTTCAGTCTCTAATAATAATAATAATAATAACAATAACAACAAGATAATAATAATAATAATAATAACAATAATAATAATAATAATAATAATAATAATAATAATATATTTCTTGTTATTTCTTCGTTTCTGGTTTTTAAAAGGCGTCTACATGTTTCGGCCACCTCGTTTGGCCATCTTCGGGACGGGATCGCTGAGTGCAATGGTCTGTATCAGATGTATTCATGCTATTTATTGCATTCGGGTGGCTTGAAGAAACGGGTACCTCACTTTTCATTGGGCAATACCTGTGACGTCACGAGCCATGTCATCAGGGGGCCCGTTGCTGGTTGGCTGTCGCTCTTCGTGGCGGAGCCTCATCCTTATTGGTGATGGTGGAGGTCCCCTCAAAGGGCGTGCTACCAGGTCGTCCTCAGGGCGAGAACTTAAGCTGCGATCACCCTCAGGGTTACTCGGGACGTCCTCAGGATGAGAGCTAACGCTTCTATCATCCTCAGGATCCCTCTGGTGCGATGGTCGTTGTGGGGCGGTGTCTGCTGCTCTCCTGACGGCGGTGGGGAGGAGGAAGGTCTCCTGTGTGACGTTCAAACTGGGCTTCTCCCTCCTGATGTGCAGCGCTTCTAAGATTCGCAAACGACGTAGATCGGGTGCTTGGTCGATAACCTCGAAGTTACCGACGATGTCGCTGCGGCGGATTCTTTTATTATGTGCAGTCCTTGCATGATTAAATACTGCTCCTTCCTGCGCGTGACAGGAGATCCTCTTGGAGAGGCGCATTGACGTCATCCCGATGTAAGTTCCGAGGCATCCTCGGATTGGGCACGTGTATCTGTAAATGACGTTCGTCCTCTTCAAGGGATCCTGCAACGGTGCGGGGTTATTTTTCATAATAAGACTGCATGTTTTTTTACTTGTATAAAACATGATCAAGTTGATCTGCTTGTTGCTGTCGGTCGGGGAAACGTGATTCCTGATTATTTCCCGTAGGGCTCGCTCGTCTTCTTTATATCGCCGATGGAAGGTGCCCTTGTAGAAAAAATTAATTTTCTGCTGGGGGTCTGGGCGGGGTTCCTGTAGGTACCATTTTTCCATGCTCTTCCTGAAGACGTTTTGGATGCTTCGGTTGGTGTGTACTTATCAAGACTACCGAATATAGACAAAAAATCGACGAGATCCTCGCCGATACCACTAAGTTTCGACGCATTACTAAGAACCCCGTAGACGTCATTAAACGCGAAGCCAATAGAATCATAGAAACTGTCAACGCAGCCACTAACGCCTTACACCTATCTAGTATTTCTGGAGATTACAACCTCGGGTACATCTACGGTAATGTAAAAACTCACAAACATGGAAACCCTTTAAGACCTATCATTAGCCAAATACCAGCACCCACATACCACCTTGCTAAACAACTAAATACTATTCTCACCCCCTACATCCCCAGCACACATAGTTTGGAGTCGTCTGCGGAGTTTCTGCAAGCCTTAAGATCCGCGCCCCCTGGAGGCAGTATTGCATCGATGGATGTAGAGTCGCTGTTTACTAACGTTCCTGTAGATGAAACCATCGAAATGATCCTTGAACGTTTCTACAGAGACCCATCCACCGACCCGCTGAATATCCCCGAGCACGCCCTTCGCTCTCTGCTGGAAATATGCACCAAGAAGGCTCCCTTCATTAACCACCATGGCCATATGTACTTACAAATCGATGGTGTAGCGATGGGATCCCCCCTCGGGGTCCTGTTTGCGAACTTTTATATGGGCATAGTGGAGGAGCGTGTCTTTAGGAGCATTAGGAAGCCATCTATATACGTTAGATATATAGATGACACTTTCATCCAAGCAGGAACGAGGGAGGAGATCGAGGAAATACGTCAAGCCTTCCATACCCACAGCCGTTTACGATTTACCATCGAATATAGCCGTGATGGCCGTCTTCCCTTCCTGGACGTCCTGGTTGAACAGAAGGAGGGTGCGTTCGCTACAAGGGTTTACACGAAGCCCACGAACCTGGGAATGTGTCTGAACGGCGAGAGTGAATGCCCTGAACGCTATAAGGACACCACCATCAGCGCCTACGTCAGGAGAGCTCTTTCCCATTGTTCAACATGGGCAGACACCCATAAGGAGATGGAACGTGTAGCCAAGGTCCTAGTAAACAACGGACACACCAACCGAAGCATCCAAAACGTCTTCAGGAAGAGCATGGAAAAATGGTACCTACAGGAACCCCGCCCAGACCCCCAGCAGAAAATTAATTTTTTCTACAAGGGCACCTTCCATCGGCGATATAAAGAAGACGAGCGAGCCCTACGGGAAATAATCAGGAATCACGTTTCCCCGACCGACAGCAACAAGCAGATCAACTTGATCATTTTTTATACAAGTAAAAAAACATGCAGTCTTATTATGAAAAATAACCCCGCACCGTTGCAGGATCCCTTGAAGAGGACGAACGTCATTTACAGATACACGTGCCCAATCCGAGGATGCCTCGGAACTTACATCGGGATGACGTCAATGCGCCTCTCCAAGAGGATCTCCTGTCACGCGCAGGAAGGAGCAATATTTAATCATGCAAGGACTGCACATAATAAAAGAATCCGCCGCAGCGACATCGTCGGTAACTTCGAGGTTATCGACCAAGCACCCGATCTACGTCGTTTGCGAATCTTAGAAGCGCTGCACATCGGGAGGGAGAAGCCCAGTTTGAACGTCACACAGGAGACCTTCCTCCTCCCCACCGCCGTCAGGAGAGCAGCAGACACCGCCCCACAACGACCATCGCACCAGAGGGATCCTGAGGATGATAGAAGCATTAGCTCTCATCCTGAGGACGTCCTTAGTAACCCTGAGGGTGATCGCAGCTTAAGCTCTCGCCCTGAGGACGACCTGGTAGCACGCCCTTTGAGGGGACCTCCACCATCACCAATAAGGATGAGGCTCCGCCCACGAAGAGGACAGCCAACCAGCAACGGGCCCCCTGATGACATGGCTCGTGACGTCACAGGTATTGCCCAATGAAAAGTGAGGTACCCGTTTCTTCAAGCCACCCGAATGCAATAATAATAATAATAATAATAATAATAATAACAATTTATGAATTATGGCAACCACATATCCCGCCTCAAGAAAAAAAAAAAACACACACACACACAAACACAACCCGCGTGATTAATGAGGAAATGTAGGAAGCAGCGATACAGAGGTAATGAAAAAGAAGATGATTTCTATCCAGTGGGGGACGCTAATGAACGCGGCATTATCATCCTCGTCCTCATCCTCTCCTGTTCCTCCCTCCATCGCTAATTAAAAACTGCCAATAATAATAATAATAATAATAATAATAATAATAATAATAATAATAATAATCTATCCAGGAGGATGGGAGGGAGGACTCCTTCAAGGCAAGTTTCATTATCAGCGAGGTGATCCCTCCAGATGAAGGCGAAGGAAGGATATTACCGCCTCTTATTAAAAGGAACGAGGAAGGGAAATGGGCGTTCTGGCGCGAGATGGCATCGTTTGATATCCAGAGTTTCCTAAAAGTGGACGCTCTGGTGGTCTGAAAATGCTCTGAAATCGAGTTTTCCGTGCAACGTATAACGCTCTATTAAACCATCAACTATGACCGGCAGCGCTCCAGTTGCTCACCAGATGCGGTGGAGTGCGGTTGCTACCCTGGCCTCTGGAAAGCGCTGTCAGATGCACGATCAATGGCTAAGTTTAACCTTAAATATAAAATAAAAACTACTGAGGCTAGAGTGTTGCAATTTGGTACGTTTGATGATTTGAGGGTGGATGATCAACATATGAATTTGCAGCCTTCTAGACTCAGTAGTTTTTTTTTTTTTTTTTTTTAGATCTGAGGGCGGAAGGACAGACAAAGCCGACACGCAATATCTTTCTTCGACAGAAAACTGGAAAATGGAAATATCCGAGAGGAAAATTTCAAAACAAAATCCTATGACATTCAAAGGCCTGTAAGTGTTGTGGTTGTCTTTATTTTTTAATTCTCTTCGTTATGTTGCGTGGCGTACTTACAAGTTCTTATTCTACTTCTTCTTCTGGTTCACTTCGTTGTTACGGGTAATGTTTGAAAGGTTATCTGTTATATGGGCTAACCTTCATTTCTCACTTGTTACGGCTGAGTTTCTTCTCTCGTAGGAACATTTAGTTTATTTACTCTTTTCACTAAGTCTCTCAGGAGGAAATTTATATGTTTAAAACATGGGTTGGATATCTTTGGGAAACTGGGCAAGTTAAACACCTCTTCATAAAAATTACTTATAATTAGAATAAGGTATGAAGTTCACAATTACACAGTTTACACACTACTACACTACACTGGAACAGAGTGAGAAGGAACACAGCCTTCCCGTATAAGGTCTGGTTCTTGACTGAGTTTCTCTAGCACTTCAAATGAAGTTTCGACCTACCTACTTCAATTAGCTCCTCCTAATTCTTCATGAATGGCTTTCATTACTTCCGGTGCCACCTCTAGATTCGTCTGATTGGTTTCATCCCTCGACGGTAACCACCCACTGAAGGAGTCAAAGTTCAACTTTTCTGATGAGGTTAGCACCTTACTGTTTAGGAAAACAAGTGCCAATGTTTTGGTCTAGTTTACTAAACTGCTATTCGTGCAATCTTATGCTGCACACATCTACTCCCTTTTCTACCTTCACTTCTGGTAGATCCTTCATCACTATACTTTCACTATATATTCTACCAGTGGTTTTCCTAACTAAGTTTTCCCTAGCTATTTCTAGACAGACTCTTGTTGTTTCCTAACAACACTCGGCCACCTACTGGCAGTGACCTCAATGCCTAAAATTATAAAAATGATTATATATAATAAAATACAATGTTGAAATAAATAAAAAATGGTTATATACATATACAATAATGCTAGTATATTAGTTACTTGAAGGCAAATTTTTCAGTAAAGACTTAATGGTGTTGAGTTTGTTAACAACTAACACTCTGACAATACATATGAAAGCAACTATGGTGAGTGCTAACAAAACAACATTTATCATGGACATGATAGGGGAAATGTCAGTTTTGTACATATGGAAAAATTGATTAGCTGCTTCAAGTTTGTCAAATGACTCTAACTCAAGTTTGGATAATTTGAAATCCTTGACATTATCAAAATTATTGATATGGCTAGATAAATTTAAGGTATAAGAAGCAAAAATGGTAGGCTTGTAGTACAAATAATTCAAAATAACTACTTCACAAGATGTCACAAAGGATTTTATGTTGTTAAATATCTGAGATTGATTATTCCTACAAGTGACCTTAGCTGTTACTTGATTCTGTGAAAACACTACCATTTCATCATACAAAATTTGAGCTTTGAAGTCAGGACTGTAAGGGATATACTCACAGTTATTCTCACCATTTCTGTCATTAATTAAATCATCAATGCAACACAACTTGTTAAGTGGCTGATAAAAGCCCTGTATATTACAAACAAACTCATTGGCTTCAAGCATGATACAATCATCAAAATCTTTGTCACTTAGTTTCACCAACAGAAGTGAATTTTGTTGCAATGCAAAATGTACTATGCCTTGGTTCAAAACAATTGACTTGTTGTTTACTAGCATTGGAAAAGGGTAAATGGATACCAAGTTATTAACTTCATTATTGTTAAATGGTATCACCAACACAATGTGATCAGAAACCCTTTTTACACTAATCAAGCTATAGTAAGTAAGAACATCTTGCACCATCGGTTTGAAGTGATGATCTAACATACATTTTTCAATTACAAGGTGCAACTCACTAGGACTAATGAGGTATGGTGATAATATGTTTTTAGCGGCTAACATTGCTGCATTTAACAGTTCCTTATGATTCAACAAAAAGGTTTCTGTTTCAAATAACAGCTTAGTCACATATTGTGACTTGTTTAAGTCATTTATCTCTGTAGTAATATTCTGAGCCATACTATTTACAAAGTCCTTTAGTTTAACAATCAAATTCTGGTTCTTGTTAGTTGCATCAATGACTTTAGTCATGATGGTACCTCGTTCTGCGGCCCACATTTCTAATTTTTCTATTCTAGCCCTATCTTTATCTACATCACCATCAGTAGCTACACCAAACAAAGTGTTTAAGGCTGTGCCAATGAATGGCAACAATGACCTTTTGTTAGTTCTCTTGGGTAACACTTGACTAATACCTTCCTAAGCTTTAATAAAATAGAATTGTTCTGGTTATTAGACATGAGACTTTCAATGTTTTCCATTAAACCATTAAGCTCTTGTTGCTGTGAAGATGATACAACCGCTATGTCGTGTATCATCTTCACATGACCATGTTCTTTTAGGATTGCTCCCTTCTTGATTTGCAAGAGGGAGATGCAGATATCGCTCACCATGAGCCATAGTGAAATCCATTTCCTGCAAATATATTCTAAGCAGTAAACCTTATACAACAATGTTATTGACCTGTTGCACTTGGTCCTATCTTTTCCTTAAATTGTATCTCGGAGTCACTAATGCTGATGAAGTATGGGAATCATTTACGTTACTGTTTTCCTTACTACTTGACTCCTTTAAATCTTTAAAATTCTTTAAATGTTCTTCTGACCAAATGTCGGAATGTACTATTTTAATATGGTTCCAATGTGCAACAGTTTCACTTAAAGTTGATTCATGCATTAGCTTAAATTTATTTAACTTTAATCTTTTTATTACTCTATATGGACCTTGAAATTTAGGACTTACTTTAACATTAGGTCCTTCAACTTTGTGATTAAGCATATATACTTGTTGACCTATTTTTAATTTTGGGACTGTTGATTTCTTATTGTAATACTTACTAGACTTTTGATGTAACTCCTTCAATCGAGCCCTTGTGCCTTTTACGGTCTCGAAAGTCCGTCTTGTTTTCCATGCAACGTAGTCTTCGTAATTATAAGTATGTCTTGGTGGAGTTACTTCGTCTAATAAGGTATTTGGCATTCTTTTCTGATAACCATATAACAGAAAGTGTGGGGTTTCCCCAATAGATTCATTTACAGTGTTATTAATAGTGAACTGTACGTCTTCAAGCATTAAGTCCCAATCTTCAGTCTGTGGAGTTACTAAAGTTTTCAGTACATCCTTTATCTTACGATTTGTTCTCTCAACTGCTCCATTAGAGCTTGGTTTATAAGCTGTAACCTGACACTTGTTAATTTCATAAAACTCACACAATTTCTTCAAAATGTCACTAGTAAATTCTCCTGCATTATCAGATAATAATGTTTGAGGGCATGAATGTCTAGTAATTATTCTAGATTTCAGAGCTTCTGCTACAGTAGTTGCTTCTCTGTTTCTGACTGGAATGATCTCAACATATCTAGTCAAGTAATCTATGAAAACTAAAATCTGACGATTACCTCTAGTTGTGTTTGGAAATGGACCTACAAAATCCATTGAAACTACTTGAAACAGAGTTAATTCTGATGGATATTTCTCAAGAGGGGCTTTTACATTAACGTTACCCTTGTGTACGTTACAGATATGACAATTTTCAACAAATCTTTTAGCATCTTCATTGCAATTCGGCCAAAAATAGTTTCTAGTGACTGTTCTACATGTTTTCTTTTTTATTCCAGGATTTGTCCTGCAAAAACTTGTAAGAGTGTGTTAGTTCTAATACTTCTTTGGTTAGTGTGTTAGGTACATACAAACGTGAACAAGCATTCGGTTCATCTGATGTTTTATATAAAATTCCATTAATTAACTGAAATTCAGACTGATCATCCTCATTTTGCATTAATTTACCCACTATTTTTCTAATGTTAGCATCTTTTTGCTGTTCGATCTGAACTCTTTCTAAATCTAGATCTATGATCTGACAACTAAAACAGAAAGTATTAGTTGTGATTTGTTTCTCGTTTTCTTCTTGCGACCTTGACAAAGCATCTGCAATAGTGTTATATCTTCCTGGGATATATCTAAATTCTGGGCAAATTCTAATACACTTATGAACCATCTGTTAAACTTCATATTATTTGTGAACGCTTTTTTCTTAAACAGATCACAAATAGGTTTGTGATCTGTAAGCACATTGACTTTATGTCCTAGCAATATATGCCTAAACTTACGTAATCCCCAATAAAGAGCTAAGCACTCTCGTTCGGTAGTGCTATAATTTCTTTCTGCAGCATTCAAAACTCTACTTGCATAATATACTGCTCTCATTCTGGTTTTTCCTTGTTGCATTAAAACTGCACCTACACCTGTACTAGAAGCATCGCAGGCTAAGTAAAATTCTTTTGAGAAATCTGGATACACTAAAATTGGATTTCTTGTCACCATTTCCTTGAGTGTTTGGAAAGCTCTTTCATGTTCTGGCTTCCATTCATAAATTACATCCTTCTTTGTTAAATCTGTTAATGGTTTGGCTATAGTGGCAAATCCCTTAATAAAAGGGCGGTAATAGCCAACCATCCCATAGAATCTTCTTAAGGCTTTCAAGTTACTTGGGGCTGGATATGCTACAATTGCCTTTATTTTACCTTCCTGCATACGCAGTCCATTTTCACTGATGACATGTCCTAAATATTCTAATGATTTCATCATGAATTGACATTTCTTAATCTTTATCTTTAATCCTGCGCTCTTTAGTCTTTCTAACACTGTTTCTAATGTCTTAAAGTGACTATCCAAGTCCTTACTAGAAATGACTACATCATCTAGGTATACTGAAACATCCTCTATGTCTCCTAAGATTTGGAGCATTAATCGAGTAAATGTTAGTGGGGCTGATGTAAGACCAAAGGGCATGACTTCAAACTGTAAATGTTCCTTATGAGTACTAAAAGCTGTTAAGGGCTTGGATTCTTCGTCTAAAGGTACTTGCCAATATCCACTAAGCAAGTCTAGTGACGTAAATATCTTTGCTCCACCTAATTGAGCTAACATATCATTTATAACTGGCATTGGCATCCTATCTGGAATGGTGTGTGAATTTAATTTCCGATAATCTATTACCATTCTCCAAGTGCCATCTTTCTTTGGAACTAATAAGAGAGGTGAATTATATGGTGATTTAGAAGGTACTATTACACCATCTTGTTTCATTTCTTCAATTAACTGATCTACGATCGGCCGTTGACTGATTGGCAACTTATAGTTAGGGATATAAAATGGTTTAGTTCCATCTTGCATTAAAATCTTATGTTGCAAAGTATCTGTTCTGCCTAACTTATCTCCTTCTAAGGCAATGACATCTCTATACTTTTCCAATATTTGTAATAGTTTAACTCTATTCTGAGGAAAGTCTGTATTATTTACTTCTTTATTTAGAATTGAACTCGGTTCTGTGCTAGAGAAGAATGCTTTTTCACTTAGTGTTAGTAAAGGATTATTCACTACAATTCCTGTACAAAATTCTATACCAGGTCTTAGTATTAGCCTTTTGTCTGAAAAATTCTGGACGTATGTCTCACAGTTATTACCTTTCACTTGAACTAGAGAATTGTCCATCCTAACAAAGTCAGGTAAGTTTTCATTAGTTAGCATTACGACTTTTTCATGCAAGTCTTCGTCTGCTTTAGCCCTAAGACAAACTTTGGTTAGACATTGCGGGTACAAAACTACTTCTCTATTAAGCACAATGTGACAGTATGGTCATCTGCAGTACTGATTAAACATATTTCTTCGTCATCTCGTATCTCTGAGAAATAACAGACATCTGTTTCATCCGAATTTTCATCCAGTAGTATTGTTGAGTTTAATTCACCCTTATTTATTGTTCCTAATAACAGGACTTCATTGATATATTTTTCTTCTTTATTTTCATCCATTATAAGATATGTACAATCAATTTCTGATTCATCTTCATACATTTGTTCGCATGCATTAACATTTTCCGCGGCAATAAATTGTTCAGGGGCAATAAATTGTTCAGCTGCGTAAATTTGTTCAGAGTCAAAGCTCTGTTCAGAAGTCTGAGTATCAAGGCTTGCATTGTTAATATTATTTATTTGTGCACAATCTATCATAGAATCCTTCCTGGCTAAGGACATTTCTTGTAAGTTATTATTTCTACCACTTATTCCACTTTCATCTGTGCTAGCATTATTATCTATCTTAGTTTCTTGGATGTTCGCTTCTCTAGAAGATGTCGTCTCAGATAAATTGATCAGATTTATGCAAGACTTTCCTTCTTCTAGCTGAAAACAAACATTTTCTCTATTTCTGCGTGGTAAATTTATTTTATTTTCTCCACAATCTAACATTATTCTACATCTCCGCATAGCCTTATATGAAAACAGCGCTTGCGTAGGATAAAACCTTTCTTCTAATACTACAAATACTTCCTTAAAAGTTTTGTCTAAAATCTCTATGTCCAGTGTGACATTGCCTAGCGCCCTTATTTGTTCTCCGGCTATTCCCTTTATAATTCTACCAGGACCTTGTATTTCTATATCTGCAAAGCCTAAATGTTTTGTTAATGTTTGTTTATCTATTATATTTACTGTACTGCCTGTATCTAAAAGGATTGAGCATGGTTTATTATTAATTCTGGTTTGGATGATAGGTAAATCTTCTTGGCATATTTCTTTATCCTTTACTGAAAATACTATCTCCTTATTTACTTCAAATGGAAACTTGAATTTATCTTCCTGACCTACCGTAACTATTTCATTCTCATTTTCTACTGGTAAGGAAGCTTTCTTGTGTATTACCCTCTTCTGTAATTGTCACTGAGTCTGATTATTATTTTGGGGTGTATTACTTTGGGCATTATGGTTAGTATTGGACCTGTCCTATTACAATGAGAACAATACCTTGGTCGCCTACAATTCTGAGTTGTGTGGTTGGAATAACCACAATTTGCACAATTTTGTTCCGGCTTGTTATTTTGTGTTTTATTATCTCCGGAGCTCTGACTGTGGTTTGGGCTCAATGAATTTGGATTATTATTGTTTGGATTTCCTCTACACTGTTGAGGCCTATTTTTACTATTCTTGTTTGCTTGGAAAAATTTCCCATTACTATACTTAGGATTATTCTTAGGATCTTGTTTTCCCTGTTGTCTATGCTTGATATTTCTAGATCTGTCTGGGACACTATCTGTCTTTCCCTGGAAATTATTTCTATTCCTATTAGGGTTTCCATTATTTACAAAACCTGTAAATTCTTTTGCCAGATTTAGTCCCTTTTTACACATTTCCTTTTCCATAAATCTTAAAGCTGCTAGACTATCCTGCATAGGATCAGGATCCTGTTTCTTAAAGACTCGTTTTTCTTCTTCCCCGATAGCGTCATATACTATACCATGAACTATGTAATTCAAAATCTCTTGCATACTGACTAAATCCTTTGTGTCACGACTAAATGCATCACGATCGCCAATAACTACGCCGGTTCGTTTCAAATCTGTGGTTAAGTTACGGATTGCATTTTCGATGTCCGTATGTAAGTTTGCGATACTATCCCCATCGTATTTCTGATGAAGGAAATGGGAGAGGTTATACCATTTATCCTGCTGATAAATTGGCTCCCACAATTCTAGACACACCTTCTTAAATTCAGCGAAGGTCGGAATCTCCTGAAACTTAGCGGACGTGAGAGTGCGGTGTGCATCCCCCTTTTCGGAACTAACATAGAGTAACGCTTCATCTATTTTCTTGCGTTCATCGGTAATTCCACTAGCTGAAATTCGACTTTCAGTCTCTGTTATCCACTGAGATACTGTATATGCTTCTAACTTACTTTTGTCAGGATGCACCCCCTTTATCTAACCCTACCTACCGCGCAAAGCGTGTAGCCGTGGTTTTATATTACAGCGGTCCTGTGCCATTCTAGAGTACCTAGTTTGTACTTGCAATGGGTTAGGAATGTTATTATGATTAGTAACAATCACACTAGTCGTGGGTCTATTTGCTACTGTCGAGCTCGGTATTCTGGTTGGACTTTCGCTGTGTGATCGTCGAGGAAAATTATTCGTCTGAGTATTTAGTCTCGAGCGTCTGTCAGGAGTTGGACGTAGGCTATAATGACTCGGGTCGGGAGTTCTGCTTCTTTGTAACCTAGTAATAATTTCGTTAAAGTTTCTATTCATATCATCAGCTTAGCCTAGATACAATTTAAAAAAAATAGATGCATTGTTGTACTTACATTATCTGTCTTCCTTTTACAATCCCTATATAATCTACATAAAACGTTCTTATTTCCTAGTGTTTCCTTCCTTCAATCTGGAAAAACATTAACATTAATATATGCCGTTATTCACACCACTGCAATTTATGAATTGAATGACAATATCTTTATTGTTCTAGATTTATCATAATCAACGAAGCAAAAAAAAATTATTTTATCTTACAACTTTACGGCAAAGAAAGATTTTATCTCAAAACTACTTGTTATGAATTATTTTACAAAAACATTTTTATGTTATTGCAGTGTGAGAATTTTCTATTTTGATTTATTTTCAGACGTTAATCTATCAGGATACTTTAAACTTTTCTTCTTGTTGCTGATTGCCGATCACTTCTGCGTCGCCGTCCGACTCCTCCTCTGTTTCACTTGTAGCGGCGTCGTCCGTACGCTGTCGTCGTTCTCACCACTGTTGGAGTTCTCGGCGCCTTGTTCATGGGAAAAATGTAGCGATGTATGGAGAAATGGGCGCTATCTCAGGATTTATGATAGTTTAGCGCTCACAGTTTGATTGAAGAAATCCGTCGTCAGTCCTCGCTGCGTTGTATTCAATCTTCTTTTATCCGCCTTAATGCGTTTTTGCTATTCCTTTGTCGGGTTTATGGCTTAGGAATGCGGCTATCCTAGTTCAGTATTCTTCGTAGAATTTCACTGCGTTTCGTCGCTCAGTTTCGTTTGCCCTTTCAGCAGAATCGGAGTGTTGTTATGTCTACGCTGTTCGGAGTTTTCATTATTTTTCGTTGTCCTTTTTCTTTTTCTTGGTTCTTCAAGTTATTGAACTCGGAATTTCTTCTTTTTAATTGTAAAGTTCGTGCCTGGTTTTCTTGTATGTTTCTGATGCTTAAGTATTAGCGCTCTTTTATTGGCAGTTTTATATCTTCCACTCTGTTTAATTTTTCCACTGTGTGTGTGTGTGTGTGTGTTTTTATATCGGTGTTTTTTTTTTTTCACTTAGAATCCCACTACCGCTGTTCACCACTTATGTTGTGGTTGTCTTTATTTTTTAATTCTCTTCGTTATGTTGCGTGGCGTACTTACGAGTTCTTATTCTACTTCTTCTTCTGGTTCACTTCGTTGTTACGGGTAATGTTTGAAAGGTTATCTGTTATATGGGCTAACCTTCATTTCTCACTTGTTACGGCTGAGTTTCTTCTCTCGTAGGAACATTTAGTTTATTTACTCTTTTCACTAAGTCTCTCAGGAGGAAATTTATATGTTTAAGACATGGGTTGGATATCTTTGGGAAACTGGGCAAGTTTAACACCTCTTCATAAAAATTACTTATAATTAGAATAAGGTATGAAGTTCACAATTACACAGTTTACACACTACTACACTACACTGGAACAGAGTGAGAAGGAACACAGCCTTCCCGTATAAGGTCTGGTTCTTGACTGAGTTTCTCTAGCACTTCAAATGAAGTTTCGACCTAACTACTTCAATTAGCTCCTCCTCAAATGTCCTTTAGGACACCTCCTACTTCTTCATGAATGGCTTTCATTACTTCCGGTGCCACCTCTAGATTCGTCTGATTGGTTTCATCCCTCGACGGTAACCACCCACTGAAGGAGTCAAAGTTCAACTTTTCTGATGAGGTTAGCACCTTACTGTTTAGGAAAACAAGTGCCAATGTTTTGGTCTAGTTTACTAAACTGCTATTCGTGCAATCTTATGCTGCACACATCTACTCCCTTTTCTACCTTCACTTCTGGTAGATCCTTCATCACTATACTTTCACTATATATTCTACCAGTGGTTTTCCTAACTAAGTTTTCCCTAGCTATTTCTAGACAGACTCTTGTTGTTTCCTAACATAAGTCTATAAAATGACTCGACTTTCAAAAGCAGCTTACAGTTTTACAAAAATTCAGAATTCTTTTTCTTTTACTTATTTATTTTTTTAGGACAACTGCTATTTTAGAAATTCTTTTGAGGTCCAGATAATAACATCAGTAAAATTCAAGACCACATGGACTTTACATATTACCCTAATTCTCTCTCTCTCTCTCTCTCTCTCTCTCTCTCTCTCTCTCTCTCTCATTTGAGCGTGCAGGTTTGTGCATATATATTATTGTGTTAAAAACTAATTAGAATTATTCCCTAAACATACATACAACATATGGATCGAATGAGAGAGAGAGAGAGAGAGAGACTGAACTAATGATAACGATTCCATATCTTATTTTTGGGTGCTACAGCCATTACCGATTCCTAGAACAAACCGACTGAGTTCCATCAAAGCCGCTCGAAGTGAATCTGAGAAGAGCAAACGATGAAACTCTGAACAAAGGTTGATGGAGTTTAAACAATGTTCTTATTTTTCCCGCGCAACAGGTTTCGTCCAATTTGTCCCAGAGTCAACAGCGGTGGAATAAAGACGGTGTGTAGTATAGGTACAGTTTCAGAGCCTGGGGTCTGCGGAATGGGGTGGGGGGCGGTCGGTGAAAACAGATTAAACAGCTTGTTAAATAAACTCACACTGAACATTCTTGTAATGTTTTGTCTATGAATTTTTTTTTATTTCACATTAAATATTAGTGTTCACTTGCTCGACGTCAGATTGAATCATTAAATAGAAACAAAAAGCATATAGGGCGTAGGGGAGACATGACACATCAGCCCTCCTCCTACAAACCTGCTTGTCCGTCCCTGGTGGGGGCGGGGTAAGGAGGGGATCGGGAGGGTAGAGGGAGGCATGACACATCCACCCTCCTCCTGCAAACCTGTTTGTCCATCCCTGGTGGGGGCAGGATAGGTAAGGAATCTGGAGGTAGGGGAGACATGACACATCCACTCTCTTCCTGCAAACCTGCTTATCCGTCCCTGGTGGGGGCGGGGTAAGGAGGGAATCGGGAGGGTAGAGGGAGATATGACACATCCACCCTCCTCCTGCAAACCTGCTTGTCCACCCCTGGTGGGGGCAGGATAGGTAAGGGATCTGGAGGTAGGGGAGACATGACACATCCACCCTCCTCCTGCAAACCTGTTTGTCCACCCCTGGTGGGGCAGGGTAGGTAGGGGATCAGGAGGGTAGCGGTAACAGACATATCAACCCTCCTCCTGCAAACCTGTTTGTCCGCCCCTGGTGGGGGTGGGACATTCACTCTCCTCTTGCAAACCTGTTTGTCCACCCCTGGTAGGGGCCAGGATAGGTAGGGAATCTGGAGGTAGGGTAGTAGATATAACACATCCACCCTCCTCCTACAAACCTGTTTGTCTGCCCTGAGGGCGGTGTAAGGAGGGGATCGGGAGCATAGGGGAGATATGACAGACAGCACCAGGTTCCAGCGCCGCGTAGCGCACCCCATCAACCGAGCATATAAATACAAACAGCATTCCCCATAAGCATATAAAGAGACATCACATTAACTATGCATTGGGTGTTTATTGCGAATGTAGTAACCAGGACAAAAAAAAGTTAGATTTATATCAATATAATTCTCATTGTTTATTTAGCACTGACAAAACAAAACTGTTATCTGGAATAAACTGCCATGATTAAAGGAATAATTGGACGATTGAATTCATAACCAAATACTGACAGAGTTAGGAAATGCAATTATTTAGCAAATGGGGCCTTTAAATCTGATAAATGAAACAGTGGTGGAAAATGCTATCGGCTTCGTCTCTCTGATTTAATTGTCTAAATGTAAACAGAAGCATGACGTTGAAATGAGGAGAGAGGGAGAGAGCGAATTGTATCATTTTAATGCATTTGTTAAAATACTTTTAATAAACGTTGTATTTCACACTGGATGGAGAATTGTATCACTTCAATTATTTTATTAAAAACGTTCATGAAAAATCTATTTCACATTGGATCATGGAATTTCGTTCAGCTGCCATAATTAATCACTTAATATTTCTAGTACAAAGAATCATGGCGTGAAAAAAAAGGGATAATTTTGGCACAAAGACTGAATCATATCAGTGATGTTTTTACTCTTCTTTTTTGTCAGTAGTCAATGAGCAATCGAGTATTTCATTGAGGTGCACTGTAGGCAAAACATAAGGTCCCTCTGCAGCGTTTCTCTCCCCTAATATTCCTTTTATATCTTACTTTCCACCCTCTTCTAAAAAATTGTTCCTCGTATGGGGTAGTGCTGTCAGTGGACCCCATGATGTGCACTGTAGGCATTACTTAAGGTTCTTTGCACCGTGCCTTCCTTATGGCCTACCTTCAACCATTTTTCGTTCCTTTTACTGTACCTCCTTTCATATTCGCTTTCTTCCATGTTACTTTCCTTAACCCTCTCTTAATTGATTCATAGTGAAACTGCTTCAAGGTTTTCCTCCTGTTACACCTTTTAAACCTTTTACTGTCAATTTCCATTTCTGTTCTAAATCTTTTCCCAGATCCCATTTCCTTTAGCCCAATAATATTCCTACACCAGGACATGACAATTGCACGAGTATGCAAACACCGCTCTCACATATTTCAATGGCGTGCGTGCTTGACGCTGAAGATCCTAAGACTATTTCTTTAACAGATGTCCCATCTGCGTATCTCAGAACGCAAAGGTGTTTTTTTTTCAATAGAAATATGTGTGAACAATTTTCTCTTGCCCTCGCTAGCGTTCACAGATGTTGCAGCTAAATATTACTGCTGAACATTGCAGCTATCAACCGCTTTACGAAAGTTCGTCTCTTGCAGTACTGGCCCGGCTTCTCTTAATTATTGCATCCCATTTATAACTCGTTCTAGAGAAATGTCAGCCAGTATATTTATTCTTAAAAGGAGAGGAGAGAGAGCGAGAGGAGAGAGATAGAGAGAGAGAGGAGAGAGAAGGAGATGAGAAGAGAGAGAGAGAGAGAGAGAGAGAGAGAGAGAGAGAAAGTTAGGAATCAAGTATAAATTCATATAATGGCCTTCAGAGTAATGACGATTTTACCGAAAAGAGAAACTGATAGGGATTGGTTTATTTATATCACTGATGACTGAACTAGACGCCAAGACAAAACCATCATACGATTTATGATTTTCATTGATGACGAATCTCTCTCTCTCTTCTCCTTCTCTCTCTCTCTCTCTCTCGTCTCTCTCTCTCTCTCGTCTCTCTCTCTCTCTCTCATAAGCATTAGACTCAAAATTTGCATAATACTGGCCCGAACAGTATGAAATGCTACTAACTTTATGACAGGGTACGTATGATAATAATAAAAATAAATAAATAAAAAGATGAAAAATGAAACAGACCAATTGGTGTGAATAATAAAATTACAATAAATTCGAATGAAACTATGAGCATTTTCCAACAAAGTCAACTGCATGATGGATATTTTGTCGGGAATACATATAGATATATTATATACAATTTCCATATAAAATTATTTTAAGAGCTATATAGTTAATAATGAGTTTGTGATGAAAGAAAACTCTACTGGTTTAAATAAATTAGATTCATTGAGGCTGGTAAATATTTTTCCATCATTTTTGGAAAGAGGGAAACTGTTTATTCCAAATTTACTGTTATGATTTTTCCTTGCGCAAAGGGGGTGGGACACACACACACACACACACACACACGGAAAGGCCGCCATGGAAATTAAAATAATAGATTATTCGCCTTTTGGATAATCAGCTAATTCCATAATTTTAAGGATTATTGTACCTTAGGGAAATTAAAAAAAAAAATTGTCATCTGCTTTACTGATTACCAATAGATAATTATTTTTTTTCAGGCGTATGAGTATGTATGAAATATATGTGTGTGTGTGTGTAAATATGTGCGTATGTACAGTGGTGCTCAAATCTCATGCGACATGATTCTTTTTGTATCGTCTAGATTCCCAAACTCAGCGTGACGTTGCCAAGTAGTGTTAAACTTTTTTTTTTTCTAATATCATACATGTCGACAAGTTTGCGGATTCACAGCTAGCCATATTTTCCTTATGGTTATATGAATATGATCCCTTTTAGGCATTGGTATGTTTCATAATCTATGTGATTTGAAGTGATTTTTTTTGTTTTTGCTTAGTTCAAATTGCAGTTTGATAAGGTTAACGGTGCCATCAATGAAAGCACTCTTAACATGCTCCTCGAACTGGTCAACATAACTACCTACGCCTGCAGCATTGTGGTAGTAGACCTAATAAGCTCAACAGTCATAACAACATTTTCAAAGTATGAATGTGAATTACAACCAGTTTTCTTTGAATGTTGAAGTTTATGCTGTGTTTAAGCTGCCTGTATGCTGCAAAATGTTTCATAGGCCTAAAGAAATAATCAAAGCCTTCTGAGATGTAATCTGTTACAAATGAATTTATTTGTAGAGATTACCTGTTATTTGAGGAATATGAATTACAACCAGTTTTCTTTGAACGTTGAAGTTTTAGGCTGTGTTTAAGCTGTCTGTATGTTGCAAAATGATTTATAGGCCTAAAAAATATTCTAAGCCTTCTGAAATGTAATCTGTTACTAATGTTTTTATTTGTAAAGATTACCTGTTCTTTGAGGAATGAAAGATGATGATGATTTTATTATATGGAGAAGATGGCTATTAATCGAAATATCATAAGTATTAATATCAAGGCGTATGAAACACTTGTTTTTCAACTGGTTTAAAATATTCTTTTTTTAAAGGTCCTTCTGCTCGCTTATGGTGTATAATTCATTCTTTCATAAGGTAACTTGAAGTGCAAGAATGTGCAGATAACCTCATTTCTCTTTCTGGCCAGAAATTGTTAATTAATAGAGAGAGGTGACTGTTAAGTGTAGAGTAAAGAAAACTAACACCTAGGCATAGGAACAATTTCTTGGCTTTGACAAAAGAATAATTGCATGTGCGAATATTTGTTATGCCATAATTTTTTAAATATCCAAGAATTATAACAAATAATTATATATGAAAATCCAATTATTCCTCTAACACATATAAAATAAGTGTTTTCAAGATAATTTCATTGTCGCTACTCATTGTAAACCTACTTATGTTACACCGGGTTGTTGTTGTTGCACCGACACTAATGATAAGTCACACACGATCCCCTCACACGTTGATATCGATAGCCGCATTCTACTTTTGTATATACATATTTACATTTTTTTCAGCACTGAGGTGTAAAAGCAATCAAATAGGGCTATTTCAAATTTTATGTTGGTTTGGGAGCATTATTAATGTTTTGACATTTTTTCGTTTTTTTTTTAATTAACATTTAAACTGATGCTTGATGACGACTTCATTTTGGTCAAATGCTTCAGCAATGTGTGAACGAAAGTTTTGAAAATGTTTCGAAAGTTTTTTCTGAAATTTGGCTACACTTAACATTTTCTTAAAGTTTTGAAATATATGACAAATTTCACTCTTATGAAACATATTATGGCCTTATTGTATGCAACAATCGCGTTTCCGCATTGAAATAATAGATAAATATGGAGCATGCTAGTTGCCAGTTAGTGAATTTTGAACGAAATCCTATGGAGTCATGTCGCATGAGATTTGAGCATCACTGTACTTATACATATCCCTGTATAAACGTAAATAATTATGAAAATGTATGCTATAATACATAATATATATAAATCTATCTATATATTATATATATAGAATATATATATATATCAGTTATATATATATATATATATATCATATATATTATATATATGATATATAATATATATATATAGTAAACTGTATATATATATATATATATATATATACATATATATATATATATAATATTCATATATATATATATATATATATATATATATAGATTTTATATCTATAGATATAATATTATCTATATATATATATATATATATATTTATATATATATTAAATATTTAGTATAGAATATATATATATAAATCGCAGTGTAGTTTAATCACTGTGACAGAAGTGGCAAACATTTATTTTAAACTCTAATGAAAGCGTTTCCATGAAAAGTCAAAGGTCAAAGGTCAAAGTCGTCAGCTGATTCGCATCAATACCCACAACCACAACAGAATATATAAGATAAAATAAAAAAGTACACGGTAATTTTTTTATTCCTTCAAACATTTCTGCTTTCATTCGCAGAACCTTTGTTTATCATGTCTGAATTAGTGTTTTATTTCAACCTCTGACGGCAATTCAGAAACACTATATGATGCAGTAATACTAAAAAATAAATGAAAAATGAAAAAAATTCAAACACATTCGTATGGTAATTTTTGGAATTGGTATTTTGATATGAAAGATTTCATGAATATGTAATTAACTTTTTTTTTTTAATAGTTGTATCCTAATGCAACAGTTTTAGTTTAGAGTTAAGTATGTGGGATTTTGCTAAATGCACCTCAACAAAAACATATATTTATAAAGGGTAGGAAACAACGTGGCCTTCATTATGATGGTAATTTCAAATAATCCCAAGCTTAAACAAGCCATGAAATGTTTCGTTTGATTGTCGTACGCATTAATTTAAAGATAAACACACACAGTGGCCACTGCTGTTGTATAATGTTTCAGTTACATCTATTCATCGTAAAATAGGTAACATCAGCTGTATTATAAAACCAACAATTATAAATGATGTCAGTCAATGGATGTAATTCATGATTGCTAGAGAGGATTTGAAATCAAAGCCGTCGACTTTGAAAATTTTGCCATATTTTTGTGTCTGGTAAATCATAGGGTTCTTAGTTGACATCGTACACAGCATTCTTATATACCTGTAAATATTAGGTCTCGTATGGGATAGTGCCAACAGTCCACCTCACATGGTGCACTGTAGGCATTCATTAAGGTTCTATCAAGCATTCAATCTTGTGTAAGATTGTCTTTCGTCAGGCGAAGAATGTCGTATAATTCTATGCTCTATCGAGTCTTTCCAATGTCTTCTCAATTGCTTGAGTTGGGGCTTTCCGTTAATCAAATGGTGGTCAATTTAGGTAGAAATTTTTTCATGTTGTTTTAGTTTCCAGTTCCTTTTAGTTTTCTGTAAAAGAAAACTATTGTGCGGACTTCCCCAGATCTTAGAAACTACTGAGGCTAGAGGGTTGCAAATTGGTATGTTGATGACCCACCCTCCAGTCATCAAACGTACCGAATTGCAGCCCTCTAGCCTCAGTAGTTTTGATTTGATTTAAGGTTGAAGTTAGCCTTGATCATACTTGTTGTATGGGCCCTCTCTGTCCTCCATCAGATCTTAGAAACCTCTGAGGCTAGAGGGCTGCAAATTGGTATGTTGTTGACCCACCCTCCAGTCATCAAACTTACCAAATTGTAACCCTCTAGCCTTAGTAGTTTTGATTTGATTCAAGGTTAAAGTTAGTCTTGATCGTATTTGTTGTACGGGCTTTCTCTGTTCGCCCCCAGATCATAAAAACTACTGAGGCTAGAGCGCTGCAAATTGATATGTTGATGACCCACCCTCCAGTCATTAAACGTACCAAATTGCAACCCTCTAGCCTCAGTAGTTTTTATTTGAGTTAAGGTTAAAGTTAGCCTTCATCTCACTCTTAGCAGCGCTATAGGTACCAACAACATTAGCCACACTGGACCATGGCTGAGCTTCACGGGCCGCTGCCGAGAGTTTTATGGGTCGTGGCTGAGGCCACCACCGGACAGAAATCTTTATTTTTTTATTGTTTGAATAACATATGATTTAATGAGATTTCCATCAACACAATGTCAGGTTATATGAAGACGGTTTTTGCTGATTGACAAATGTTAACTTATGATTTATTGGATAAAGTAAACTTCCATCAAAGGATATATTAGGTATTGATATATTTTCCTTTTTCTTTCAGCTTTCAGCTACCTGGCCTTAGGGCGAATGGGTTACCGGTAAGGTAAGTTCTGAATCACTTTCGCGTCACATTCTTTTATTTAAAATATGATTTTGAGAATGTTTGTTTTCAGTATTATTCTTAATATATTCTCTGTCTGTCTGTCTGTCTGCATGAAGACTAATAATGATTATGACCGTATTGTGTGGCAAATTTCCAACACGCTGGATAACGCAGAGGTTTGCCATTTTTCTTTTATTTATTTAATTATTTATTTATTTACTTATTTTTTATTTATTTATAACTTTCTTTCTTTCCGAAAACAGTTGTTAATTGTATTGTAAATTAATGTTATTGTTGTAAAATCACGATTGCATGTTTAACTTGTAATCAGTTTTATGTTGCATATTTTTATTTATTTATTTATTTATTTACGTATTTATTTGCTTATTTATTTATATTTTTGTAGCTGGAAACATGTGGCGTTTCCTCTGAATCATATGTTATTTCCTAGATGACAATACGCGTTTCCAACAAATGATATCATTTAATGTTCGACCACGGACGAGTTTGGAATAATCAAGCGGTCGTTCAACGAACCCAATGACGATATTTGTGGATATGAACCCTCTGATACGTAGTTCACCAAACCGCACATGCGCAGTCTGTTTAGGGAAAATACAGTAATTAAAGAAAAATGCTTTGGCCTTCAGATATCCAACTTTGAGGTCATTAAGGCGTTGACATTCAACAAAACTTACACAGATGTTAAATTACTTTCGTTATGAAGACAGATCTAATGAAAGTGTAATTTACATATAGAGTAGCGAACGATTATTTGAATTATATAGATTAAATTGAAAATCTACGCGAGATGTTAATTTACTTTCGTTATGAAGGCAGATTTAATGAAAAGTGTAATTTACATAGAATAGCGAGCGATTATTGCATTTAAATCGATTAAGTTTGTAAAACGGGGCGTTTGACAAACATTACATTTTCAATCACTAAAATTCTGACTTTGGTATTGTCGACACAAGAAGTTTTAATAATTATTTTGGACAATGGAATTAACCTCGTCTCTATTCTCGCTCTTGAGGCGAGGTTTCAGTGAATACAAATGTTATTCTGTATTCTTAATTATAGCCGAAAGAGACTTTTAAAATGATGTCCGATTAATGGACGATTTTGAGTTTAATCAAAGAATTATTAATCAAGACCAGTTTTTCATTGATTACTTCTTTGAAATGAAAGATGCCTGACATTAATGTCTGGGTGGTATTTCAAAGTTATTCAGGTATTGCTAAGAGAGAGAGATAACCTTATATTAATGTCTGAGTAATATTTTGAAGATATTCAGATATTGTCAAGTTGAGAATAGATTATTAACTAGTTTAAATTCCAAACAGTGGGAGGTGTGTGAGTATGCTTGTGTGTGTTAGAGAGAGAGAGAAGAGAGAGAGAGAGAGAGAGAGAGAACCTTATATTGAAGTTTGAGTAATATTTTGAAGATATTCAGATATTGTCAAGTTAAGAATAAATCATTAACTAGTCTAGATTCTAAACAGTACGAGAAGTGGGTGTCAGAGTTTAGACTTTTCTTAGATAGTGACCCCTTTACTATAAATCAGAGCAGAAGTTAAGTATATCTTAGTTCAACAAGACCACTGAGCTGATTAACAGCTCTCCTAGTGCTGGGCCCGAAGGATTAGATATTTGCACGCGGCTACAGCTTACTGTGGGCTCCGAACCACATTACATCGATAAATAAATTTCTAATCACCAGACTTAAATTCCTCTGATTCCGCGTCGGCAGAGCGGGGTGAGGGAAGTCGGGCTACCAGGTGGGTAGTCGAGTACGGGAAGAACTCGTTCATTTGGGGTGACTATCTACGATAAATGTTCGGCCAGAATATGTACATTTCTTTTGCTCGATCATCATATCCGAAAATGTGTATTTCTGGCCGTTTGAAAAATATTGCAGCGGAGGCTTAACTTGAATCTAATTAGGCTAATTAGATTAATTAGAGTTCATTGCTCTTCAGAATATGATTAATTCTTTTAGAATATTACTAAGTTTTTGAGATTACATAATGACTTAATTGTGATTTTTTTCCCAGCACGGCTTAGTATATTGTAATAGTGTTTCATACAGAAGTCGAGTTATATGAAAAGTATTTGGTTTTTCTGTTCAGTCGTTCAAGTATATATTTATATATATACTAAACCCTAGCGATATTTTTGTCAGTTTTGATGTATGTTCTTTGTTTACAAAAGTCCCTATTGACACTGTGCTAGAATATTTAAGTAATGAACTTGTACTGCATGAATTGCCTATGTCCGTTAGTCACATAATTTCCTTAATTAAGTTATGTATTTGTGATTGCAGATTTATTTTTAATGGAGAATATTACCAACAAATATTTGGTATGGCCATGGGTAACCCTTTATCACCTCTCCTTTCAAACTTATATATGGAATTTTTTGAGAGACACCTCCCGAATATCACACTTATCCCCTTAAAATGGTACCGATATGTCGATGATATCTTAGTGGTCTTACCTGGTGGTATCGATGTAAATGATTTACTGTCTAAATTGAATAATTTAGTGCCATCCATAAAATTCACTGTTGAAATTGAAAATAACAATGTCATCCCTTTCCTAGATGTATTAATATGATCGTAGTATATAAGACGGTAACGATACGTGGATGGGTGACCACATAAGCTGTCAGACGCCCAGAGAGAGAGTGAGGAGCAGAGAGAGAGAGAGAGAGAGAGAGAGAGAGAGGAGGGCGGAATTCTCTGAAGTATTAAATATGAAAGCAAATCAAATATGGTACGCAGAATCAGTGGAGAGAGAGAGAGAGAGAGAGAGGAGAGAGAGAGAGAGAGAGAGAGAGGTCTCTTACATAAGCAGTTTTGTATTTTGTAATAGAAATGTCCGCCCCAAAAGGAATATATATATTTTTCCCCACCTTCTTGTTACATCACTTTCAGTTTTCCCTTTGCGAACGCATTTTGAGTTCCGGGAGCTGGCTTGAGGGTAAAGTATATATTTTTGAAGTATATATTATTGTAGTTAGGTAACTCCAACAAAAAGGTGATAAAAATATTCATTTTTTTTTTTCTTTTCTTTTTATTCCAAGGATAGCAGTTTCAGACAAATGTTTTGAGATGTTACTTCTGAAATTTTTTTTAACTTGATTTTATTACTTGGCTTTGTGAGGACGGTAAAGTAGAGGACTATTGTATTAGTAATATAGTAAAGAACAGAAAAATAATAAACAATTCTGGATGTCAATTCTCATTCCTTTTGGAATTGATGCATGTTTGCAATATATTCTTTTCGTCTGAAAGTCTTGCATGCAATTCATTTCCAGTCTTAGCTCTGGAAACTATAATTAGACTTACAAATTCACTCTCTTTTGTTTGATGTAAATGGAAGTTTAATGTTTCAAGGTGAAATAAAAAAAAATTAGTTAACCTATAAATAAATAAATAAACAATAAGAAAAAAAGCAATAGCAAAATTAGAGACCAAATGATAATATGGAAAATATTAGAAAAAAATAAATAATTAAAAAAGAAGAGAAAAAGGCAATAGCAAAATTGGAGATCAAAAATAATAATAATAATAATAATAATAATAATAATAATAATAATAATAATAATAATAATAATAATAATAATATGTGGCGCCGTGGAGGAGTGGGTTAGGTCCTCAATGGACTTAAGTCTAGTTAAGCAACATTGGGGCTGGTCAGTCGTTGGATGGGTGACCGCTCTCCTCGGCGTTGATTCCTTGGGAAAGGATCTTTACCATAATTTCCTCAGTCTACTCAGCTGTAAATGAGTACCTATCCCTGATGGGGTAGGGTCCAGCTATGGGTTAAATAGCAAAACTCAGCAATGATGGAAAGAAATGAAGCAATAAACGACAACGACGTAAATGGAACCTCTGGCAACAGAGGAGCTTCGTCCGGCAACCAGGTATTCAACCCAATTGAAGGGGAAGACGGTCAGGTACTTGGAGGTCGTCATCCAGCAACTGATCCCAACCACAACGAAAGTAATCAACAGCCTGAGATTGGAGCTACAGAAGCAAAAAGGAAGAAATGGACAAGAGAAGAAAATAAGGAAATATGGAGATGCTACATCAGAAGCAACCCGACGGAGAGAGGATATAGAAGAAGATTGGTCAACATCTGGAAGAGAGGAAGGAATGAGGAATAACACCCCCCAAACAGAGCAGAGGCTGGCAGACCAAGTAAGGAACATAAAGAAAAACAACTGGCTCTCCCCAACAGAAAGAGAAGAACTGGAAAGGGAAATGTCACACGACAACTAATTACACGAAGACGAACTGAGAGACGAAGAAACACCGACGAAGTAACAGAGAGGACGGAATGGGTAGAAAAGATTAGACAATGGATGGAGCCAGATACAGAGAGAACAAAGATCCCCTCCATGAAAGCCTACAACACCAAGAAATTAAGGGAGAAAACAAGTGAGGTCAATGAAATAATGGGCATAATACACACCACCAGTATCACAGAAACAAATAACTTGGTATATGCAGGAGCAAGATTAGTAGCAGAACTGATGGGGATTCGAACACCAACACCACCAGCACAACCAACCCAACAGAAACCAAAACAGCAACCTCCTTGGAAAAGGCGCCTGGAAAAGCAAATCATGGTGATGAGATCTGACTTGAGTAAACTGAAAGAGATGTCAGAAAAAAGGCTAAGAAGCAAGAAAACAAGGGAGGAACTCAACGAGAAATACAAAGTACAATAGAAGATGTAAAACAGAGGCTTAAGGCCAAAGCACATAAGATCCAACGGTACATGAACAGGAATAAGGGATACCAACAGAACAAACTATTCGGAACCAACCAGAAAAGACTATACAGCCAACTAAGGGGGGAAGACAACCACCCAGAAATTCCTGAAGCCGAACCAAGTAAGAGACTCTGGGAAAACCTATGGAGTAATCCGGTATCACACAACAAACATGCAACATGGCTCCAGGAAGTCAAGGAAGAAGAAACAGGGAGAATAAAACAAAGATTCACAGAGATCACGACAGACACAGTCAGACACCAACTAAAGAAAATGCCAAACTGGAAAGCCCCAGGTCCCGATGAAGTCCATGGATACTGGCTCAAAACCTTCAAGGCCTACACCCACGAATAGCAGAACAACTCCAGCATTGTATCTCAAATCACCATGCACCCAAATGGATGACCACAGGAAGAACATCCTTAGTACAAAAAGACAAGAGTAAGGGAAATATAGCCAGTAACTACAGGCCTATCACCTGCCTACCAATAATGTGGAAGTTACTAACAGGTATCATCAGTGAAAGGCTATACAATTACCTAGAGGAGACAAACACCATCCCCCACCAACAGAAAGGCTGCAGAAGGAAGTGTAGGGGCACAAAAGACCAGCTCCTGATAGACAAAATGGTAATGAAGAACAGTAGGAGAAGGAAAACCAACTTAAGCATGGCATGGATAGACTATAAGAAAGCCTTCGACATGATACCACACACATGGCTAATAGAATGCCTGAAAATATATGGGGCAGAGGAAAACACCATCACTTCCTCAAAAATACAATGCACAACTGGAATACAATACTTACAAGCTCTGGAATAAGAACTAAGCAGTAAGATGAGGGAGGGATCTTCCAGGGCGACTCACTGTCCCCACTACTCTTCGTAGTAGCCATGATTCCCATGACAAAAGTACTACAGAAGATGGATGCCGGGTACCAACTCAAGAAAAGAGGCAACAGAATCAACCATCTGATGTTCATGGACGACATCAAGCTGTATGGTAAGAGCATCAAGGAAATAGATACCCTAATCTAGACTGTAAGGATTGTATCTGGAGACATCAGGATGGAGTTTGGAATAGAAAAATGTGCCTTAGTCAACATACAAAAAGGCAAAGTAACAAGAACTGAAGGGATAAAGCTACCAGATGGGAGCAACATCAAACACATAGATGAGACAGGATACAAATACCTGGGAATAATGGAAGGAGGGGATATAAAACACCAAGAGATGAAGGACACGATCAGGAAAGAATATATGCAGAGACTCAAGGCGATACTCAAGTCAAAACTCAACGCCGGAAATATGATAAAAGCCATAAACACATGGGCAGTGCCAGTAATCAGATACAGCGCAGGAATAGTGGAATGGACGAAGGCAGAACTCCGCAGCATAGATCAGAAAACCGGAAACATATGACAATACACAAAGCACTACACCCAAGAGCAAATACGGACAGACTATACATAACACGAAAGGAAGGAGGGAGAGGACTACTAAGTATAGAGGACTGCTTCAACTAACCGAGAACAGAGCACTGGGGAAATATCTGAAAACCAGTGAAGATGAGTGGCTAAAGAGTGCATGGGAAGAAGGACTAATAAAAGTAGACGAAGACCCAGAAATGTACAGAGACAGGAGAATGACAGACAGAACAGAGGACTGGCACAACAAACCAATGCACGGACAATACATGAGACAGACTAAATAACTAGCCAGCGATGACACATGGCAATGGCTACAGAGGGGAGAGCTAAAGAAGGAAACTGCGGCACAAGATCAGGCCCTAAGAACCAGATATGTTCAAAGAACAATAGATGGAAATAACATCTTCCCATATGTAGGAAGTGCAATACGAAAAATGAAACCATAAACCACATAGCAAGCGAATGCCCGGCACTTGCACAGAACCAGTACAAAAAGAGGCATGATTCAGTGGCAAAAGCCCTCCACTGGAGCCTGTGCAAGAAACATCAGCTACCTTGCAGTAATAAGTGATAGAAAACGATCAGGCAAAGATCCTCTGGGACTATGGTATCAGGACGGATAGGGTGATACGTGCAAACATACCAGACGTGACGTTGATTGAGAAAGTCAAGAAGAAAGTATCACTCATTGATGTCGCAATACCATGGGACACCAGAGTTTGAAGCGGAGAGAGGGAAAAATGGATAAGTATCAAGATCTGAAAATAGAAATAGAAGGATATGGGATATGCCAGTGGAAATCGTAAACCCCCCATAATCATAGGAGCACTAGGCACGATCCCAAGATCCCTGAAAAGGAATCTAGAAAAACTAGAGGCTGAAGTGGCTCCAGGACTCATGCAGAAGAGTGTGATCCTAGAAACGGCACACATTGTAAGAAAGTGATGGACTCCTAGGGAGGCAGGATGCAACCCGGAACCCACATTATAAATACCACCCAGTCGAATTGAGGACTGTGATAAAGCAAAAAAAAAAAAAAAAAAAAAAAATAATAATAATAATAATAAAATAATATAATAATCATAATAATAATAATAATAATAGAAACTAAAATAAAAAATAAAAAAAAAGAATAGAAAAAGACAATTCCAAAATTGGAGACCAAACAGTAACAATAATAATAATATCCAGAATATTTCACAGCGTTATTTTCCATTGTTCGTTCTTACCCTTCGCCTCAAAGATCACGTTGAAAACTGAGGTCCTCATCAGGCCCTTGGGAACTTTGTTCTCAATTACCGGTGGTGCTGTCGTTCCCTCGAGCTGTTATTATAGCCGTCTGCCCGGGTGCCTTTTTATATCTTGACTCCATTTTTATATGGATGGTTTTACTTTCCTCTCTCTCTTTCTCTCCCTCTCTCTCTCTCTCTCTCTCTCTCGTGCCGAAAGTTGCCTTGTCCTAGGCTACAACTAACAAGTCTTTGAGACATCCTAATCCTTGTAACTCGTTGTAACTCTCTCTCTCTCTCTCTCTCTCTCTCTCGCGGAAAGTTGCCTTGTCCAAGGCTACAACTAACAAGTCTTTGAGATATCCTAATCCTTGTAACTCCTTGGAACACTCTCTCTCTCTCTCTCTCTCTCTCTCTCTCTCTCTCTCTCTCTCTCTCTCTCTCTCTCGCGGAAAGAGTTGCCTATTCTTAGGATAAAATTGAAACTATTCAATAAAAACAATTGATGGCGACAATTACTGCAAGTGCAAGAAAAGTCTGCATTCTCAAAAAAAACTGGTTTAGTGTATCACCAGAAATTATTGCAAAAATGTCCACTGCGTCAACAAGCCTTCAGAAACTCACAACACTTGAACTCTGATTTTATTGTATAATTCAAAAGTATGAATTCCAAAACTAAACGAAAAACATAAGTCAAAAACATATAAAAAAAAGATTTAACACTTTAAGAATTGAGCCGGCATCATTTGGTACCTTTCTCAATTCATGTTTTATTTATAGGACCAACTTTAGGCAAAAGTGCACTGGATGTCTTACAAAACGCAAAAAAAAAAAAAAAAAAAAAAAAAAAAAAACATTTATATTCCTAATATAAATCAGCTCACAGAAATAATAAGATATAATTTTATATTCCTAATATAAACCAACTCACAGAAATAATAAGATATATTTTTATATTACTAATATACACCAACTGTCAGAAATAATAAGATATGATTTTATATTCTTAATATACACCAACTCACAGAAATAATAAGATATAATTTTTTTATTTCTAATATACCAACTCACAGAAATAATAAGTTATAGTTTTATATTCCTGATATACACCATCTCACAGAAATAATACGAGACATCTGAATACCTCGACGAACATTTCTCAAAACTATTCCTCATTTTGAAACATCTGGTGTGAGACATATCGGGTCTAACCGAAGTCCCTCATTCTTCCGCAAGAACTTCGAAAATGCTGACTGCGGAGAAAGCAGGGGAGAGAAATTGCATTTAAACTCTCGTGGACCATTCTACCTTGACGTGAGAATCTTTTTTTTTTTTCAGAACTACTTAACATTACCTTAACTGGTTGGGTAAAATTCCCCAGAAGTTATGACACCGAGGAGAGGGTATTCGCTTGCAATACGTTGCAGCCCCACATTAGGGGGGCGGGGGTTTATCCCTGCGACCTCTGGTGGAGGAGGAGGAGGAGGAGGATGAGGAGGAGGAGGAGGTGAAGGCATAGAAGTGGATACAGAAGTGGAGCTGGTAATGGGAACTGAAATATAAAAGTGAAATTACAAGGATGAATTAGACATTTGAGCTTAACCCATTTTTGAAGTTTCCTGTTTTTCTGGACTTCAGAAGAGACTTCCTGGCAGATGAAATCCCTCTTATCTGGTAATTAATGAGCATTCAAACACGAGAGAGAGAGAGAGGATAGAGAAATGTATTTTCCCTGACAGCTAGATTTAGATTTCTTGTGAAAGCTGAAACCACTCGCTAAACTAGTATAAACAATAAACAAAACAAGAGAGAGAGGGAGAGAGAGAGAGATTTAAATTTTCTAAATCTGAAATCACTACTAAACTAGTATAAACAATCAAACAGTTAAAGAGAGAGAGAGAGAGAGACTTGCGTTACGCAATCCACTTCAGTTGGTTTGATGTTACATTTAATTAATTCACACTTCCACCCGGACTATTATCAGACGCGATCAACAAGTATCATCTGAATGCAGCCGTAACTGACGTCATTTCTCATTACACACAGAATGACCAGTATCGTACGAGGACTTCAATAGCGGGTCGTTATTCCGTATGATTTGTACTTTGATTGATGAAGCTTCATAAAAGAAAAAAAAAACGTGGAATTTAGACTTCACAGGGATTTATTTTAGACAACTAAAATCAAAACACACACACACACACACACACACACACACACACACACACACACACATATATATATATATATATATATATATATATATATATATATATATATATATATATATCAGAACGATGAAGCCCTCCACTTCCTCAGCAGATCCTCAGGGATGAGACTGCTAGCCTCACCCTTCAACCTTGAACCCAGCAAACGTCGGCACCTATTTACATCTGGGTGAACTGGTGGGCGGTCGACCAGGAGCGGTCCACGGACCTAGCGAACGCAGACCAGGCCTTGCTGAGAACTAGAGAGTAATTGCACTGCCCATCATGTTTCCCCACTTTCCCAATACACTACCTACCCCTCCCACACCCAGGCCGGACAAATAGGTTTGCAGGAGGTGGGTGGATGTGTCATTTCTCCCCTACTACCCGTCCCCACTCGGGGCGGGCAAACAGGCTTGCAGGAGGGGTGGCTGTGTCATTTCTCCCATACCTACCCCGTCCCCGACTCGGGGTGAACAAATAAAAAAGGTCCACTTGGATTTTATTATTATAGAGATGGCATTATAACTAACTCTCTAAATAATAATTTTTTGTATCAAATAACCTTTTCCAAGCTCATGGTACTTTCAGTCCTTGAAAATACTGAATTTCTCAATCATACAAAACCTTTCAAAAATTCTTTCATTATGGAATCCATTTTTTATCTATTCAGTTTTATCTGTAATTAAAAAAAAATCAAATAATCTATTACAAATGACTGATTTTGTACTCGAAATAATTAAGGAAAATCATTATCACATAAACCTGTTTAGCTACAGTCACTCACAAATGTCATATCTTAAAAAAAGAAATATATACAATCACTCACGAATGCCATATATCCTAAAAAAAAATTAATAATAATAATTCGTTTTCCGGCTGAGTTACCGAGTCAATCAGAAATATCCTAATTCATCTGAACAGCTAAATGCTTCATTTGTCCCTGTTCTAATTTTGCGACGAAATGCTATTCCAATCACATTTAATTTGCTGATCAAAGTCTCAGATGAAAGATTCGGTGGGGCCACCCCCTTCTCTGGGAGGCTTAATCTGCCGGATCGCTATTAATTACGGTAATTGAAATTCGTCGCTGAAATTTTCTGTCCGTCCGCACTTTTTCCGTCCGCCTTCAGATCTTAAAAACTGCTGAGTCTACAGCGCTGCAAATTGGTATGTCAATCATCCACTCTCCATTCATCAAACACACCAAATTGCAGCCCTCTAGCCTCAGTAGCTTTCATTTGATTTAGGGTTAAAGTTAGCCGTAATCGTGCTTGCTTCTGTCAACGATATATGCCAGGCCACCACCGGTCCGTGCTTCAAGTTTCATGGGCAGCGGCTCACACAGCATTGTACCGAGACCACCAAAAGAGAAATCTGTTTTCGGTGGCCTTGATTATACGCTGTAGCGGCCAAAGTTTTTATTATTTTTTTTATTATTTTATTTTTTTTTTTCTTTTTTTTTTAAGGAATTCGCGTCTTGGATCTTCGTTTGTTCCACTGCTTTATGTCTCTTCGTCATTATCATCTTTAACATCATCGTTATCAACAGCATTGCAAGGTTATTTATTCCTACTGCTTTTAGTTCATTGATATAATCTTTGATGTTGTCCGTCACGCAGTGCATTAATCAAGAGAGTTTATTTTCATATTTTAATTATTTTTTTCTTTTTTTCTTTTTGCTCGTCGTAAAATCTCACATGAATAAGTACTAATTAAATACTAATTAAACTCGCATTATGTAACTTCGAAAAGCTGCTGAAATATAACTCTAACCAGAAAAAACTATATAAATAATTACTATTAATGAAACACTTTTTTGGGATCGACTCCAAAATATAACATATATATTATATTTTCTGAAAACATCGATAGCACTTGTCATCATAACATGGATGACGTCAAATGCGCATATCACATAACACAGGAATACAGTCAGATATGCGGATATGGTTCTCTCTCTCTCTCTCTCTCTCTGTGTGTGTGTATGACGCAAATAAAGTAATGTCCTCTTGATTATCAAGTTTGAAAAAAAAAAATATAAAAGAAAGTACGACTATTTTATGCGTCCAATAATTAATACATTTATTGCTGTATTCATCTGCATACGGATGAATATCGAAATGTATTATCCAATGTAACAGGATGTATATTAGCCGAGTCTTTCTATAATTAATATGCTACGTCAACGTACAAGTTAACCGAACACCTCAATTATAGGTATGTTAACATGGCATCGTTAGGCTTATTCGCTTATTACTGCCTAGCCAGGATGTAGCCTCGATTATCCGCAGTGTATATCATATATAGCTGTTAGGTACCTCATATAATATAGGGGGACTCTCTTTCTGATACGTGTATATTTCTGAATTATTTGATTGTATATAAAGCATAATTTTTATGAGTTTTCTGTCGAAGCCATTAAGATGGCTATTCGTCTGCCCGTCCGCACTTTTCGTTTCAAGGATATGTAAGTAATGTGAGAGAAAGAGAGAGAGAGAGAGAGAGAGAGAGAGAGCGGGGAGGGATGAGAGGAGAGAGAGAGAGAGGGAGAAATTTTGTTTTAATGTAATTATTGCGAACATTGGCGTCAGATATTTGAGTACGTAGCGACAATAATATCGTTTACATCTATATAGTAATTAGGTTAAACCAAAACTATCCAGGAACATGATAAATTTCGAGGCCTGAGAGAGAGAGAGAGAGATGAGAGAGAGAGAGAGAGAGAGGAGTTCTTGGAGAGAGAGAGAGAGATTTTTTGAGAGAGAGGGGAATACAAAATGGAATTTAGAGTTTGAATTCACGAGCATGATGAATTTCTAGGCTTGAGGGAGAGAGAGAGAGAGAGAGAGAGAGAGAGAAGATGAGTTAACTACGTAAATGCAAAATTCACTTCAGACAGCAATAACTTTTCTACGCGTTATTCAACCACTCAGACGGACGACTCTTTATTGAAGGAATTACATTTAATCGAAAACTTCCTATTCCAAGACTGACCAATTCCTGGAATCCTTGATCAACGAGCAGATCGTCTCTCGTATCTGATGTTGAAAGCTGCAGATGATGCAGAGGAAGTTTATTAGAGCACAAACAAACAAACAAGCAAGCGGATGTGTTGATGGAGGCCTTGGACATTTTGCCTACATCTACCTGGAACCGCCCCCCCACACACCACCGCCCCCCCTACCAAAATAGGGAAAAAAATTCATGCAGGTCAATCCTACGACCTGACCCATTTTGATTCCTCCTGACAACCGCGTGAACTTACAATGGGAATTTCCTTTTTTTTTCTTTGACCTTCCTCTTTTCCTTTGTCCCATTATTCAACAGAGAGAGAGAGAGAGAGAGAGAGAGAGAGAGAGAGAGAGAGAGAGAGAAAAAGGGTAAGGGCGGAGAAGGAAGGGTGTCTGTATCATTCTATTTTTGATCGTTCCCTCTCTCTGTTATCGTTTTCTTTGTGTCATTTCCACGTTTTATATCTTAGTTTTTCTTATATTTCATCATTTGGTTAAATGTGTTCGTTTTTATTTGTCTCATTGTTTGAGGAAGAGAGAGAGAGAGAGAGAGAGAGAGAGAGAGAGAGAGGAGAGAGAGAGAGAGAGAGAGAGGAATTTCTCATTTCTTGTTAATCAGTATCCATATATATATATATATATATATATATATATATTATATATATATATATATATAATATATATCATATATATATATATATATATATAGAGAGAGAGAGAGAGAGAGAGAGAGAGAGAGAGGAGACGAGAGAGAGAGAGAGAGAGAGAGAGGGTCATATCCGTACATCTGTCTCCATTTCTGTTTCGATTTGCACACATGACGTCGTCCACGTTTTGATGACGAGTGCCCTATCAATCAAAAAAAAAAAAACGAAGTAATATTCTTGTGCTTCACTCAGGAGAGATTACAGAAGCAGAAAATCCAGAGCTCTGTCCTAGAGCCATTCCATAATGCCTAAATCTCTCTGAATTATGAGTGGCTCTGGTGTCAGTAGTTTTACTTTCCATCTGTGCATTGGGAAATAGAGAGAGCATGCGATAATAATAATAATAATAATAATAATAATAATAATAATAATAATAATAAATAAATAATGATAATAATAATAATATATAATTTGGAAGGAGACCCTCTTTCAAACAAGTTTTATTGAAAGATATTGCTGCATCACCTGCATTCAGCTTGTAAATAGTCTTCTCTATTTTTCTAATGATAGTTTCCTCTCTGCTACTACAACTGGCGAGTATTGCGCGGATATTACTCATCAGGAGGAGTCAATTTCGGAGATATTGCATAAGATTATTTATTTGTCACAGTAAATGAACAAATAGATCAAAATATAAGTCGATCTAGTGGCCTACGTTTATCTCGGTATAATCCGAGCATGATCACGGCAGTGGGTCGGAGCAGACTGTAGATGCTGTCAGGCTCTACTCAATAATGGTAGGTCAGCAGGGGGTCAACCGCTCGCTGAGTTTTCATTGGTTGATGGCGCGATGCGTTCCTGCTATTGGTTGGAGGAAGTTTCCTTCAAGACACTTCTCGTCTTTGATGGTCGCGCTGTTGCAGCCTAGCAGACCGTCGAGGCTTGGGCATGACATCCCTGGGCGTTGTGTCACGACAGCTCGCATTGTCATTGGCTGCTGGGCTGCTGGTCTCATCTGGTATTCTTTGATCGGGGGTGTCGCTCGGTCTGGTATTACTTGTACTGTTATTATATATTCATGGGTCTTCTTAAATTGGTGGGGAGGAAAAGCACTTCCTGTGTCGTATTCAATGAGGGCTGTATGAGTAATATCGGCGCAATACTCGCCAGTTGTGGTAGCAGAGAGAAAGCTATTATTAGGAAAATAGAGAAGACTATTTACAAGTTGAATGCAGCTGATGCAGCAATATCTTTCAATAATAATAGTAATAATAATTCATGGAAATCTCATAATAACTTGAGTCACTGAAATGGTGAAGAAATCCTCGATGGTGAGGGTGTGAATGTCATATAATCAGATGAGAGCATTAAAAAGGGTCCAGGAATCCACCAAACATAGTGAAGAATATTTTATTATGGAACGTTTCATACTGCTTCAGAGTACATCTTCAGCCTGTAATTATAAATTGTGACAATTTAATTAATAGTAAAATAATACATTAAGACTAAAATATCAAGATAATAAGTTAATTAAAAACCTTAGAGAACATTTAAAACAAACAATAGACTAAAACTTTAAGAAATATGTTAAATAAATTTACAGAAATATTTCAAACAAATAATGAGAGGACAAGTACAAGTAGAGAAGGGAATGATTTGAAAACACAGTTCGGCCCAGATCTCAGTTATGCTAAATACAACGTGGCAGCAGCCACGTTTGCATTTAGAGAAGGAACCAGTCGTTTGATGTATAATGACTCAAGGGTCGTTAAGTAATTGTTGGGAGTGCTGTCAATGATTGAGAAATGTGTTTTATCAATATTAATTTGCATATTTTGGCGTGGTTACGGATATTGGATAATTCTGGGTTTGTTATCCTGTTTTTTTTTTTTTTTCCTTTTCCTGTTCTGTAGCTAACACCTAAATTGACTGGAATATCTCACTTTTAGTAACCGTTTGGTCGATCCGACGTAAATACCAGCGAGTAAGGAAAATCATTGAAAGTGAAATAGGTTGTTTAAAATTAAACTTGGTTCCTATCAGCCCATTAAAAATTGGCACATTTTTTACACACAAAGAAAAACTACCACCGTTCATGAGATCCGACGTCATTTATAAATTTAATTGTCCGGGTTGTCCTGGTATTTACGTCGGATCGACCAAACGGTTACTAAAAGTGAGATATTCCAGTCATTTAGGTGTTAGCTACAGAACAGGGACCAAATAGGATAACAAACCCAGAATTATCCAATATCCGTAACCACGCCAAAATATGCAAAATTAATATTGATAAAACACATTTCTCAATCATTGACAGCACTCCCAACAATTACTTAACGACACTTGAGTCATTATACATCAAACGACTGGTTCCTTCTCTAAATGCAAACGTGGCTGCTGCCACGTTGTATTTAGCATAACTGAGATCTGGGCCGAACTGTGTTTTCAAATCATTCCCTTCTCTACTTGTACTTGTCCTCTCATTATTTGTTTGAAATATTTCTGTAAATTTTAATTAACATATTCTTAAAGTTTTAGTCTATTGTTTGTTTTAAATGTTCTCTAAGGTTTTTAATTAACTTATTATCTTGATATTTTAGTCTTAATGTATTATTTTACTATTAATTAAATTGTCACAATTTATAATTACAGGCTGAAGATGTACTCTGAAGCAGTATGAAACGTTCCATAATAAAATATTCTTCACTATGTTTGGTGGTTCCTGGGACCCTTAATATATATATATATAATAATTCCTAATAATATATATAGAGATATATTATTAATATATATATATATTAATATATACCCTGATCTATGGATATATATATATATATATATATATAGATAGATATATAGATAGATATATATAATATGATATATATATAATAGTTTATATATATAATATATATATATATATATATGTATATAGCTATATAAATATATATATATATATATACAAATATATATATATCTATGTATATCTATACATGATATATATATAATTATATATATAGATATATATTATATAGATATATATATATAATTGTTATTATATTATAATATATAAGTATATATCTATTATTATTATATATATATAATATATATATTATAATAATATATATAATGATGTTATCTTATCTATCTATCCTAATCAATCTATCTAATCTATCTTATTCTATCTATCTAATCTATCTATAGATAGATGATAGATAGAGATATATATATAGATAATAGATATATATATATATATATATACTATCTTATAATATATATATATATATAATATAATATTAATATATAATATATATCTAGATAATATATATAATTAGAATATAGATATATATATAATCTATCTATCATATATCATATAATATATATATAATATATCTATCTTATATATATCATCTCTATATATATATGATATATATATAGTATATATATATATATATATTATATATATATATATATATATCTATACATATATATATATATTATATATGTATATATTACATAGATATATATTATAGATATATATATATATATATATATATATATATATATATAATATATAATATTTATTATATAACTATATACTATATATATATTTATAAATATATTATTTAATGATATCTATCTATCTATCTATCTATCATCTATCTATCTATCTATCATTCTATATATATATATATAGATATATTATAATCTATATATACTTATATATATATATATTATATATATATATATATATATATATATATATATATATATATATATAGATATATACTATATATATATATATATATATCATATATAGATATATATATATCTATATATAGATATTATATAATATAATAATAATAATATAACATATATATATATATATATACATTTAGATATAATACTATATATATATATATAATAGATATATATATACTATATATATATATAATAATAATAAAATAATAATAATATAATTTAATAATAATAATAATTAATAATATATATCATAAGATATCATAATATATACATATATATATATATATATATATAATTAATATTATTATATATATATATACACACAAAATAATAACTTTAGAGAATCTGCTCGAGCCTCCTTAGTAATCTCAGAC